>NC_053113.1:15564927-15762427 GCF_010015445.1 Perca fluviatilis | reverse complement strand
TTCAAACCTGTGTCATCAAACTCCCTATTCTGTCAGTTTAAAGATACAGAAACCAGACCCATCCATATGAGATTAAGAAACTACTAAACATAGAAAAGGTTGTTTTTTTTTTTACCACATTCCGGCTGGTTATTTTCCAGACCACTTTGATACAAACATTACCATTTGAATCAGATTTAGCCGCTGACAATTCACACTCGGTAAATATTTATTGTTTACTGTGACATTGAGGAAATTATCCCCGCTGGCATCAGTCAGAATGACATTTCAGCATATCAAAGCCGTACAGGAGACAATTGGCTGTCTGGGCTCCGGACTGAATAATCAATTTGTCCCCAGACTGCTGGATAGCAACACTCGTCGCAAAAGAGGGAAATATGCAGAGGCAACAACACCAGAATAAAGGTTTAGAGATGGGAGAATCTTTAACTACATTCAAATCGGACACATTTGTCCTCCATTCCACGTGTTTGAGCGTAATAATGACACAGCACAGATTTTATTTCTGAATATCATCCATGTATGGTATACAGCTTCAGCATCAATATTCAACTAATCATTCAACACAGCGAGCAGTTGTCAGCTCTGCTTTGTACTCTCCAGTTAAATCACAGAGAGGCTGAGTCATAGGTTGAACGTTTGTCTCTGAGAGCTGACTGTCACTTGACAACAGACTGACTGACATTTGACCAAGATTTCCCCAAACCTTTCAAATGGAAAGACTGTTGCACAAATGCATGCTGACAGCAGGAAGTCATGTTACTGTAACCTTGTCAAAGCAACAGGGACATCTAGTATATTTTTAAAAGATCACGGGGCTGTTATCCGCTGTGGATTAACTTCTTCTTTGAGGACATGGCGGCCATGTCCCCCGCAATATTCCTGGAAAATTTGAAGAAATACAAATACACACATACAGTATGACGTGTTTTTTTTAAAGCTGTTTCTGATAACTGTTTGTAATAAATTTGACTGTTTTAGAGAGAGAAAAATATACAAATACAATAAAAGAAATTTTGCATTATCCATCAAAAAGTACTTTACATACCTGGTATCAGAATATAATGTGCAGTAGGTAGATAAATATGATCTTAACTCTGATGTGGCTGAAAGCCCCAGAGAAATTAAGTGGACAGTTATAAATGAATAAATAAAAATGTTGTAAGTCTTTATTTTTTATTTTTTTAAATAAATCTAAGACTGGTTGGTGGTATTCAGATTATTTACTTAAGTAAAAGTAACTCATACAAAAATATATTACAAGTAAAAGTCCGGCATTCAAAACCCTTCTTAAGTAAAAGTAAAGCAGCCAAGTATTAGCAGTATTAGCAACAAAATGTACTTAAAGTATCAACATGTAAAAAAACTCGACATGCAGAAAAACTGATAATTTATCATGTATTGCAATATTAGATGTCACTGAAGTATCAATGCGTAAGCAGCATTTTACTGTTGTAGCTGGTTGAGGTAGAGGTAGTTTTATATACAATTAAGTAGTTTAATCCTGTGGTTCCCAACCGAGGGGTCTGGTCCCTGCAAAGGGTCACAAGATAAATGTGAGGGGTTTTGAGATAATTCATGGGATAAGAAAGAAGAAAAAGTTCTGCAACCCAAATTTATACCCGTACTTTTCCACATTCTATAAAAAGAATTCTATATTATTTGGAAAACTTTAGCTCAAGAAGTTATTCAAATGCAAAATCTGAGAAGTTTAGACAGGGCTCCAACTAGTATTTATGGGATGGGTCACAGGCCAAAAAGGTTGGAAAACACTGGTTTAATCTTTAACTATGTATCCTATTTCATAATACGCTTATTAAATGTTTAAAAAAAACCTAATCTAATAAACTATAGCTGTCAAATAAATGTAGTGATGTTGAAAGGACAACAGTTCACTCTGAAATAGAATGGAGTAGAAGTATGAAATACTGAACCTCAATATTGTACTACTAAGTACTACTACTAAGTACAATACCTGATAGTGGTGTGATGGACCATATCTGTGGTCCATACGGATCAACACTCACGATTCGGGAAAGCATGTGAGCCGCGGCTTAATTGCAAAGTCTAACCATAATAATAGTGTGAAATATATTTTTATTGTTGCTCTCACTTAAAGTGGGCTGATAAATCTCTATGGAGGGTTGCCGTGAAAAGATACAGGCAACGGAATTTTCTGTTCACGTAAACGGCGCATGTTCAAATCTGTCGTAAGTTCACGTGAACGGAGCATATTAAAAGCAGTTGATTGAGGCGGTAATGGCTACTGGACGAGTGGAAGGACTCGAAAAGCCATGACGCCAGCTAAAGCTTCGTCGTATCAGCGGCAGTAGGTAACTGAGTTAGCCGAGACTAGGGGGGGCTTAGAGCCGGGGGCTTAGAGCCGGGTACAGAGCTCCATCCTATCAGTTGGTAGTTGAGTTACCCGAGATTAGGGGGCTTAGAGCCGGGTACAGACCCTTTTTTGTGCTGATCCGAAAATGTATCCGACCCGTGATTCAAAACCGTGATACAATCCGAACCGTGCATTTTGTGATCTGTTGCACCCCCTAATACCTGAGTTAATGTACTTAGTTACCTTTAACAAAATGGTGCAATGTTACATCACTCAAAGACAAAGACACATACTCCAAAGTTTGCACCATCACTGGAGGCAACAGCACCTCCCCTGGGGTATTAACAACCAGCGCCACGGGGAGGAGGAGCACACTGCGCAGAACGCCACCAAGCTTGAAGCAGCCACGGCGCTAGACAGGCAAACAGCTTCATGCCAGACATCTGTCGTATTTCCCATTTTCCATATTCCCATCCTGCGCTCCGGAAAAAGACAGAGGCCCAGGGAAAAGGTGGACAGACAAGGAAATCTGAGACAGAAGAGATGGGCGAGGTAGGCGTCAGATCAGAAACAACAATGGATAGCCACGGCTTTGACAATGCCTTTCCAACCCTGACACCCTGACACCCTGACACCCCTCCACCCCTCCACCCCCCCCACCTCCTGGAGAGCGAAGACCTTTGCTCTTTCTCCATGACAGGCAGAATTCTTTTGTCTGGGTCCGCCAGACTCTGGCCGGACCCAGACAAAGGCAAGAGCACAGAGGGGACAGAGAGAATGACAGAGCGGACAGAGGGGACGGTGGAAGGGGGTGATAAAGGGAGGGATAGATGAATGGAAGGGGTAAGATCGGCAAACCGTGCTCACCTTTTGTCCGCCACATTCTCCCTCTCCCTGTCTTTGAATGTGTGTATGTCATTCATTTTCCGATTTTTTTCCACAGTAATCCAGCAACAAAGTTTTTTTTTTTTTTTTTTTCATTCTTTTTTTTGGAGTGAGGGACGCAAACGCCCACAGCGTGATGATCATTCATTTTGTATTTTCATTATTCGGTCGAGTTTGCGCCACAACTGCCAGGTGTTTTTCTTTCCCCCCTCCTCCTCAATGCTGTCTGCTTTGTCCAGTGCGGTCCACAGTACTGGTTGGTAATGGCATTAAGAACAGCAGGAGAGGAGAGGAGAGGAGAGGAGAGGAGAGGAGAGGAGAGGAGAGGAGAGGAGAGGAGTCAGGTGATATTGTTTAGCTGTGGGTTTCAGGGCTTTTCTTCTACTTTACCACCCAGTTACAGCACCAAAAGTTCCCTCGCTCCTATGTTCCTGTTTTGTGTTCTTTTACTTCCACAGTGCAACGCTTCAGAGTGCGTCAACTCTGTGAGAGTATAATTTCGGTAATAAGTGGGTCTACATCAAATGTTTGTTGCAGCAGGTACAAAGTATATCCATCCAGCACCTACTTGTCAAACAACAACCACAGAAAGGAGTCAAATTTAAAACAACTTATAGGATCACAACCCTTTCAACCTAACAACATAGATACACACAAACGGGTAGTTAAGTAGAGATTCCATGATTACCTGGAATAAAAATAGCTCACAGTAAGTTTTCACTCAGTATAAAGGTAATAAATATAAAAGTGTCTTATTCATAGGTCACAAGTCTAGCCATTTTATTTTTTGTAGGCGTCCGTTAACTTTTCCAGTTAAATATTTTACTTTTCTTGTTAGAAAATGTTACAATCACTGACACTTTACTTGTCAATAATCAAAATTTTTGACATTAACAATGACTTAAATTACTCTGCAATGGTTCCCTCATAGTAATAAACCTACCCAGATATATTGCACGCCTCCTCTAGCCCATTGTCTTCAGCTGCCAAGATAACCCACCATATGCAACCTGTTCAGCACCACCAGGTAGATAAACACAGCTAATGTTAGCAAAAGAAAAAAAGTCGAACATCTAAAGACATAAATATTTGACTCCGGAGATGGTGGAGACCAAAACAGAGCTAAAGGTAAAGTGAATATTGGTTTGCTGTGGTCATTAGATCATTGGTGGACAGCACTTTTCACCACGACCAACAAACAATAGGCAATAGACCTGGAATACGGAGGACACACAGGAAATGAGGGTCGCAGGCCAGCGTCCTGGTCAGGCAGAGGAAACATGAAAACTGGCCTCCTCTACCGAGTATTGTTCTAGCAAATGTCCAGTCACTGGATAATAAAATGGATGAACTCAGTAGCAGTATGACTTTTCAACAGAACACTAGGAATGCAACGTTATATTTTTTTTACAGAGACTTGGCTAAACCTTTCGATCCCAGAGTCGGACATTGTTCCAGAAGGGCTCTCCATTCACTGCCAAGACCGGACAATAGCATCGGGGAAGAGCAAAGGGGGAGGCGTCTGCTTCATCAACAACCAGCGATTATGTGGAGATCATTCCTACGGGCTGTTCTCCTAACTTAAAGCACATCATTATCCGATGCCGCCCTTATTATTTCCCAAGGGAGTTTACCTCGGTCGTTCTCACACAGGTGTACATCCCACCACATGATGACACCACCCAAACAATTTAATTTACATCTGCAAATGCATCAATGACATTGTACTGAGGACTACTATAGGGACATTCCCTAATCAGAAGCACTGGGTTAACGGGGAAGTCTGTGCCAAGCTTAAAGCACATGAACAACTTCACTAGAACTTTCTATACATGCTTTGAGAAAAATTGAGGAGGTACAATAGGATCATTGCACTATTGTCATTTTTACACTCTGCATCGATGGACCAGACAAACTTGCTTTTTGACTTGCATGTCATGTCTCAAAGACTTGAGGCATGACAAGACATGTTTTCACCTGTTCATTAACTTTCTTAAATCAATCAGCACTGTCTTATCGAGCATGGGAAACTAGAGGACAGACACATTGGGTTAACAGGGTAATGTTACACCCTGTACCTACTGTACACACACACACACACACACACACACACACACACACACACACACACATACACACACACAACACACAATGCAGTGTTAGCTCCTCTAGTACACCACTAACGGAAGACACCCACCCCTCCCCTTCCTTCGAGTGTGTTCCAGCTCCAGGCTCTCTTGCAGTGCTATAACTCATAAGTCGCTATAGTCGCCACAGTATACTGCACATTCTGCTGGGGCACATATAGAGGGGCACAGTTAGTGTTTTTTTAACGGCTTAGCAGAGAGAGGAAGCCGAGAGGAAGCGTGTGTGAAACAGGCACACGGACAAGAGAGGACGTTTTCCACTGAAGGCGGTAAAATAAATAGAGATGGCAGCCGAGGAGAAAAACGTGACACAATGAACCCAATGAACTTCAAATGAAAAATGGCTGTTTCCAGTATGTGATCTGGAATGCAAGATGTGAGATTGATGGCTAAATTAACAGAATTCAACACAATAAATATTATACTAATCGGATTTTAACCTGCCCAAGACACTGCACATAAGATGCAGACTAACCGACTAAGGAGACAGAGAGAAAAGGGGGAGCAAAGATAAAGTAATGCAGTGAGAGTAAGTTGTCTTAAAGAAGAAAAATTGAGAGAAAGTGAGAGAGAAAATGAGATGTCTCGTGCCCAGAGGAACTGAAGAGCTCGATACTTCTAAAGCCTTCACTACAGTATGTTTTATTTATGTGTTCCTTTACTGCTCTCTGCCAGACTGACTGACTGCTTGCTTGGCTGAATCATGAACTTACTGACAGAACAGATGAAACACTGACTGACTGGTTGGATGACCTGATAGCTGGCTGGCTGACTGACTGACTGACTGACTGACTGACTGACTGACTGACTGACTGACTGTCTGTCTGACTGTCTGACTGATGTGTGATGCATGATAGCAAGTTGGTGTAAGAACACCGGTCTGCCAGTTTGTTTGCTTCTGAGGCTCTCTGTCAATCATATACTGTAGACACTGGAGGTTAACAAACAACTCTTTCTTTATCGAGTTCTGCATCTGTCCTTTCAGGATATTATATTTTCATCATGCACCTTTGTTATGACCCTGACACATATTCTGGACTTCCCTGTGCCAGAAACGTGGTTCTGGGAATGTGTGTCTGTTATCATGGGTTCTGTTAGAATTGTACTAGTGTAGTTGCCCTCACTAGCTTGGTAAGCCCTTCCAGACAATGTGTCAGGACTCATTTGATTCTGCCAAGGCTCTTCTTCTCAGCATTGTCAGATTTATGTTGGTTCGGCCTCAACCGCGGCCCTTTGGGGAAAGAAATGTTTGATTTTAGGTGTGTGGGGGATGTTATGACCCTGAGTCATAATGTTTTATTATTTGAATGTTTGCTGTTTCCCTCCCTGCCAGAGAGTGGTGCTGTTCACCCTGATATCTGTGTTGTGGTGGTGGACCGGTAGACTAACTCCGGATTTCCACTGAATGCAGAACGTCTGCGGACCGGCTCCGCTGCGTGTCCATGCTCCGCCGTCCGTCAATACCCACCAGGTCCAGATTTGTTGCAGTACGGCTGCGGCCGTGACTGACAGCTGTAGTCACGAATTCACGTAGAATAGAACCACAAAACCAACAACTGTTTGTTTCCATCCAGAGGAGTAGAGGGGAAACAGCTCTGTGCTGGGTTTTCAAGGTGTAGTGCAGGGTAATATGATCCGCCGTGAGCACAGTGTATATTATTTTGAAAATGAACCGAATATTTTATTTTGTTTCTGTGCTCGACTTTCTGTCCCGCACTATCTGCCGTGTGCTGAAGTGCTACAGAGCTCTCCGGCGTCCGGCCAAAATAGAAGCTCTGCGTATCTGCTCCGGAGGGCTGCGGATCGCTGGAGTCGGAACGCAGCCGTTCTGCAGTCAGTGGAAATACACACATTGATTTTAATGGAAACCTAATGACTCTGCCGCCGTTCCGGAGCGGATCCGCAGCAGTTCCGCAGCCGGTGGAAATTGGGGGTAATGGCGCCTACTTTAAAATGGCTCCTACCGATGCCACCTTGACTCCCTCTTTTTCCTGATTCTAACCAGACCGTAGCCTGATGTGAACCTCTTAAAAAGTGTAACTACACATCGCGGAGACACAGACCGCTACAACTGTGACTGGTCCGCTTGGCAGTGGCTTGGTAGCGTTGCATTTTCCCCCCCCCCCCGACTCATTTCCTGGTTCTCCTTCTCCATAAACAACATGAAATCAAGGAAAGGGTTAACTTTTCCTGCTACAGATTTCCAACTGTGTTCAGAAAGCACAGGGGAGACACTGTTTTTTGGAGTCGGTACTCGCTCCGAAGCTTATCACCGTTACTTTCTCACTCGCTCTACCACATTCTCCATGCACATACACATGCCTGCCCTGCTATTCTCTAGAAGAGATTGACGCACACACCAACGAACAAGTATAAACTTCAGGCCACTTCCATAGGCTACGGTGAAAGCTCAGTGTGGAGCCTCTGCAGAAGCATAAATCCCGCTTTAGGCAGTGTCCTCATATAGGATCCTACTGACCTGATGGTAGAAGCTCCTTCTGAGCCTCTCAGTGCTGGCCTGGTGTATCCAGTACCTTCTTCCTGGCCTCAACAGGGAGAAAAGGCTGTTACCCGGATGGTTTGGAATAAAAAATTTGCATATATCACGGTCACGTTTCATCTTTGTTTACACATATTCTTCTTGTTGTTCTTTGACTTGACTTTGTGCATGTCTTGTGTTTGATTGTGTTGTGTTTTTCTCGTTTGACTTTGTCGATCACCTCTGTTGTTTGACTTTGCACATCAGTTCAGTTAAATCATTTGCATTCATACATAACTTTACGCCAACTGAAAGAACAGGCGTTAAACAGTAGTGAGGACATCAGACAGATGCAAAGACAGTATGCTATAAACACAAAAACTAACATTATTTTGGCACAAACAGAACTTCATACAAATCTACAATAAAGTAACTACTACACCTTTTGTCCCAAATATGGAAAGGATGACTGTCTCTCATATACAGTACTAGTGTCAAAACATTTGACTTTATCTTACTATCTTGCAAATGAATTATTTTCAGTATGCCTACAGATTCACACCTTCATTAATTTTGCATTGCAGAAAGCAAGCCACGTCTTTCAAAGCCTGATTCTTGCACTTGGACCATTAAAATTCAGCCCAGCTCTACGCTGCTCATCAACAACAGGCACGCTATTGTCTTGTAGCAAGGTGACTAAAGCACTGCAATAATTAGCATAAGAGAAACCACTGAAGTGGCCATCGAGTGCGATTCCACTCAGTGTTGACCTGCTAGCTGTGCCAAACAAGCAAACTATAAAATAAAAACACAGTTGAAGCATGTCTTTATCCACCCTGTGTGTATTGTCAATCTTGAAAACCTAACCTTTATATTTTAGCTTAGCGGTTATGTTTTCATATTGTCAAATAAATAGGAGGTTTCTGCATTATAACTTTTTATATTAAATTTCCTTTAGTTTTTACCAAACGAGTGGAGCTAATGTAGCTGGCAAAAGTCTCTTCTTCTTCATCGTCAAATTTGCTGCATTAAAATGAGATCTATGATCAAAGCCAGGATTTACAATCATTTGTGATTGGTTAACATGCCAAATGCATACAACATAACATCCTACATACAAATGCGTGCCTACTAACAAATTCAACTTTATTGAATTCACACTTAAGCCCTGGATAAAATATTGCAGAAGTGTTATTAGGCCACACAAAAAACAATAGCATGTCAGATTTTTACATGAGTGAAATCTAAAATTCAGAAAAAAAATTCCTCAACATGACAAAATCATTTACTTTGGAGATTTAGCTCTTAAGATTATACCCAAAAGTTACTTGCTTTAACATAAGTGGTAGCGATCCCTCTAATATGAAGGTCTGACCAACTCGTGCTATTGTTAGGTAATGCCTATGTGGTGGAAAAACATCATCTTTATGAAATCTTTCTGCAACACAAATCTGCATGTCAGAGCGGGTGCAGATGTCGGTCAACACCCCACACACACACACACACACACACACACACACGCACACACACACACACACACACACACACACACACACTGCTTCCAACCTCTCCAAAAACCTCTTGTTCCATTCTACAATTATGTACAAAGTCCAGGTGCAGCCCCAGCCTCCAGGACCTAAGCTCCAGGCGAGCCTCTCACATCACAGCATGGCTGCCCCACATTTCTTTCACTTATCTGGGGTAGCTGAGCACAGATGGCCCCCTGAGAGAAGTGCAGATACCGGGTTGGCAGGGAGGCTTTGGGGAGGTCTGCTGGCCGCCAAAATAATTACCTATCACACGGGGGTGATAGTTTGTGGCGAGAAGCAGCATGAAAAAAAGTAGTCTTCTTATTCCCCCTCTCTAGCTCTATTTTAATTTACTGCACTCTTGTTCACCTATCTTCCCTCATTGCACTTCCTCTTGCTGTGCTGGTCTCTCACATTTCTCCACAATTTATTACCAGATGTCAATCATCTGTCTGGCTAGGCAGGCTTACACACGAAACACTTTAGCAACTACAGGCTAAAAGTATGATGAACTAGACACAAAATAAGACACAGAATGGATAACTGCTTCTAGACTTGTGTGTATTATGAAACAAACTTCACACTTCCACTTCTATCTTTGGAACAGAGTTAGACTTTATTTTATATAATTGTATAATATAATTGTTTGATACTGGTTGTCAATGAGCCTGACTGATACATGCATGCACAACCTCACTATCAGAAGTATGGGAAGTATGATATTAAAGAGATGACAAAAACAAGTTAACTTCCAAAACAAAAAATATGATGAAATGCAACTTCTGGTTTAAATAATGAAAATGGGAAAGACAGACATTGGACAAATTAACTTAGTAGCGTAGCCTTTGGCTGCTTGGCCTGTTGCTCTAAAGCAGCATCTGAAATGCAAGATGCGGTTAGCTGACGGTTCCTCTTGAATTCGGATTAAAAAAATGGTTTATTAAAAAGCAATTCAATTAAAGATATTAATGACTTGCACAAATATAAGCTTTAATACTGTGCAGTCCAAAACTCTTAATATCAAACTGCAAAATCCTACAATTCAAAAATCAAGACATTTTCTTCGGACAAAATATCCCAAATGCAAAGCAAAGTCCTGCTGACGGATGGACTGGAGGATGAAGGGATGAAGCAGTGGCAGAGGATAATGGCAAAGAACATTCATTTCAGCTTGCATGCACCTCTCACGCTCTATCATGACAAAATAAACACTACCTGTGGTGCTTGGCCCCCTGCCAGCATTCGAGGAGAAACAGCCAGCAAAAAAAGAATAAATAAATCTATCTCTCTTCATCAGCCCATGTCACTCTGCTCCTCAGGGCCGTCACATCTATCAGTAAAGTTTCACTCAGCACAAACACTTTTAATAAACATCACACAGCTCACCTCACCTCAGATGAAAATAGTGTATTTACTACAGAACCGAGCAGGTATTAGGGCCTTCAATGGAAGAGTTGCATTTGGGAAGCCCTTAAAATGAAGTAAATTCTAATCAAACACCATATACAGTAAGTACCCAACGTTCATTATATTGTTGTTCTTGCCATACATATGTATACTTTATATTCAGGGTTAGGGTTAGGCGGTTTTTATGTCTCAAACTGGACCCCGACAACTTGGCGTGGGAATGTATTAATCAAGGCATGTGGTGTGATTTAAAGTTGATTTAAAGTTGATTTAAGTTAAGACTTTTGACTGAGGGGAATATGTTAGTGTTAGAAGGATAAGGTTAGAGGTAGGGGGTTAGGGTATTTTTACTAGGGTTGAGGAGGCTAACACTAGTTGCTAACTAGCTTAACGTTTTTTTAATTTTTTAATTTATTCAGAATACAGATATACAAACAAGGCATTTTTACAAATCCACTGCAAAAATAGAGCTTTTGCCTCGGGTCGAGCACATAAACAAAACCTAGGAGCTTATACATAATAAATATACGTAAAATAGCTAACTAGCTTAACTGTTCTCCTCACTCGTAGTGACAAACCCACCAATATTTATTACCCAGTATGCAGTTCCCTGATGGAGCTTTTTACCGTCTTTTAGCTTTTTTTTTTTTTTTTTTAAAAGGCCCACAACTTTACTTGTACTCAGAAGGTAAAGCGGCCGTCCATTAATTAAAAGGTCGGTGGTTTGATCCCTGGCCTCTGCACTCTACACGTTGAAGATACTGAACCACAAATTGCTCAAGCACAGCCATCTGTGTGTGCGTTTGAGTTGCGTGTGAATGGTTATCGCCCTGTAGCCTTTGCCACCAGTGAATGAGTGTGTGTGTGTGTGTGAATGCTGGCTTGTGTTGTAAAGCCCGTTGAGTGTTAGCTAAGACTAGAAAAGTGCTATGTAAATGTAGTCCCTTTACCACGGTTTGCTAACATGGTCACTGTGACAAGTTTGTGCTGCGGTTATATGCAGTATTTTGTATGTTTATATTTTGCAAAATTTCCTGTGTAACTGTATGTTGTCTCGCATGTTTATGCCTCGTCTTACCCAGGTCGTTGTTGCAAATGAGAATTTGTTCTCAGTCAGCATACCTGGTTAAATAAAGGTTAAATAAATAAATGCAGATGTGTTGTTTACAGCTTATTGCACTGCTCCAAAGTGGCCAAGTAATGGGCATTAATAATTTTCAGGATGCTTTTATTTTATTTTTTAGATAACTTTTGGGGCATTTTAGGCCTTTATTTGAGAGGACAGCGGAAGTCATGAAAGGGATGAGAGAGGGAGATTGAAATGCAGCAAAGGGCCACAGGTCGGTATAGAACCCGCAGCCGCTGCAGCAAAGACTGCGCCTATGTACATGGGACGCACACTTAACCAGGTGAGCTACCCAGGCACCCCAGGATGTTTTTTTTTTTTAATTCATATAAAAACTTTAAAATATCCCAAAACTGCGGTTTTCAAAAACAAATATACAAACGTAGCTCCAACCACATACAGGTGGCAGGGTAGCGGTCCGGACCTCATGGGATCTAGCCTTGGGCCTCCCCAGCTTACTTCTCTTTCCACCCAGAGCCAAATGTGACCGCCTTGTAATTGCTTCCATACTCCCCCTGCAATGTACAAGTGTAAATGTGTTAAAATGGCAGCTAGCGGGCTCCTCCGCTAGAGAACACAGGCTCCTACTGTAAACAGGATTTTTCTTTGAACCCAATGCACCCACCGTGTGTCACACACATACTTTGAGAGGCTTGATGGATTTTACCCAGATCATAACTCCCTTTACTAGGAAATAAACAAATCTGATTAAATTATGATGCAAGGCCCCTATAAATTTCCCAAGACACTTTGGTCTTGTCTTTTTTTATCAGTCTGAGGGCATGTTGCTGCTCTCTCTGAGGCCCTCAACAACATTAGTTTGGCTAGAAATAGCCGTCTCCTATTTCCCAGAATTACCGCCCTGGGTGGATGTTGAAAGCAGTTTGAAAAATAGCACCTCTCATTTCTTTGTCTTTCCTGAAACAGGACACCGAAAGGGGAAATGTGGCATAGTTAAGTGGAGTAACTGCTTGTGAAATGTGTACACCTCAGTTAGGGCTTGAAACATTCGCTGCTAATAAAAAAGTAGTGACATTTTGTTATCATTGGACACCTTCGATTTCCTGTGCACCCTTATTCATTCCATTTAAAACCTTCATCCCTTCACCACTCTACATTTCAGATACCCAAGGTGTTGTATTGAGTGAATGTGTGTGGTGTAAACATCTTTTAGAAATGTGACAAATCCAGCTCATGCTTGTAGGCCCCACGGACACAAATAAATGCTTTTGAGGGAGGATGACAAAGGGTTCTCTGAAAAGTAAATGTTCCCACTGCTACTCAAGGTTCAAGGTTACACACACAAAATGGAGTCCATTCATAGTCTATCTTGAAAATTAGCCGGTTGGCTAACACTGCACTCTAAAAAATAAATCCGTAAAATAACAGAAAAAGTTCTGGCAGCTCATGTCTCGGACTTTGTCCCGTAAATTAAAAAAAACAGAAAGTATGTGTGTAGCTACAGTTAAAATACAGAATATTTTGTTAGGCCTATATCAAATTCTTTCATACAAAGCAGTTATTAAACTTCTGAAAACGTTAAAAAAAAAGCAGAAAAAAAAGCAACAAATATGTTGTGGAGAGTGTCACAACGTGGACTTCTTTAATCTCCCAAAACCCTCCTTGGCCGACAAAAGTTGTCGGGGCACAAATTATGCAATTCAAAATGTAAATTGTTGACTGTTAATCACGTTCTATGGACAATTTCTGTTAAAATATAGAAACATACAACTGTTAATACACAGATATTTCTTAGAGTGTAGCACATTTACAGACATGTTGATTAATGTGTGTTGTCCATATAAATGAAATAAAATGTACCACTTCCAACAAAGTAATTCCCAAAATGACCTTTAAGTTATCCATTCAGTATCTGATTACTCCTGCTAATGACTTGGTTTGATATTTCACATGTAATTTGTCTTTTACAGACATGCAAGAACATTCTCAATATCACATATTCATGATACCCTCATGATGATTTGTATTTCGGGGATTCCAGCTTTTCATAAAATGCCATCAACAGGTGAAAATGTGTCCAATACTTTGATTTATGGCCAAATTCCTAATAAAAAAACAATTAATGACTTCATCCTCAGCTGTACTTTGACTGTGAATCGTAGTCTTGCCTAACCCTAACCATGATCCTTCACTAACCTTAACCAAATTGTATTTGCCATAACTACAATCTATCCTTAGCCTGAATCATAACGTAGTTGCCATGTCTAGATATTGTAGGAAATGAGATTAAAAGAAATTTAGTAATTGAACATAATCTAGGGTTTTGCGGAATCGTCTAATATCAATGTACAGTCTAGCAAAAGGGTTGTTTTCAGCTGACTGCTTTAGTTTCCTTTTTGATAGTCTTAAATCAGTCTCAGAAGCTTTTTTTCACCACTCCACTGAAGATCATTCTGGCATAAACATTAAATAATCGGACAATTATTAAGTTTTGGGTATTATAAGTTCTAAATCAAAGACACTGATATTGGTGCAAAATATCAAGCACTGCAGCTTCAAATCCATAAATCTTTGTGGTATTCTTAAACATGCCAATCAAACCTAAATGACAAGCTAGAGATGGCAGAGATCCCTTCAGCCCTGGCTCAGCCTCAGGTTTACCGAGCCAACATCCTCTTACGCCCTGGCCAAACAGAGAGCCGTGACGTGCACCCTGCACCGAGACCAGTCCAGTCTAGCACAGTCCAGCCCAAGGCCAGACGCACTGGGGAATTTCATCTGAATTCAATTTCACCTCTGGCCTCTGTCGCGGCAGCTTGAGCCGAGGCAACACAAAAGGCCAAGTTTCACATTGAACGTGAGAACCCCCTCATCTCCTGACCCCTATTACCATATGAATGGGCCAGAAAATGGAACTGGGAGCAGAGAGAGAGAGAGAGAGAGAAAAAAAAAAAAAAAAAAAAAAAAAAAAAAAAAAAAAAAAAAAAAAGGGGAGACAAAAAAAAAACAGGAGTGAGTGAGTCCAGGCAAAATGGCTCATTTTCAGAGCGCTCGTTTTACCTTTCCGGCTCGCTGAGAGTAGGAATTTGTCTCTTCTCTTCATGCCGCTCTAGGACAGACATACACGTACAGATGCCACCTAAAGAGGATACTACAGCTGTTCAATGTCTGGTAGCTATAAAACCAGGGAAGTCTCACTTACCCTTAGGCTGAGCATTCAGAGCATCCTCTGCCATACTTTATAACACAAACAGTTTTGGACCCAATCAAAGGGAAACTACAGGGAAAACTCCAACAGCTCATTCCAAGCATTAAACGGCCCCTCACACATTTTATACAAGACAAAAATATACAGTAAGTCTGAATATTTGTAAAATGGGGTATTTTAAAAGGCTGAAAAATTTTTTTTTTTCAGAATTAGCTTCTACTCTGAGCAATGAAAACCTACATAATGCAATATTTTCTTTTAGCGTTTCAAACAGTTGCTTTTTTTTTTTACATAGATGGGGCTCAGTTGGAAAAAGGTGATGGCACGCACTGTACAATAATACATTTAAATCAGAATATGATGAAAGTTGTGGGCTTGTTTGGTCACAGTCAAACAAATCTCATCGACCCACACCCACACAGTCCTGGGTTTTAACCCCTTAATAAATATGATGATTTTACTTTGACTGTTGATTATTAAGTCATGGCTATTTAATGTTATAGAAAAATTCTAACATACCCATCCTCAATAGTTTTTAGGAGCTTCAAAAGTTAACATTAAATAGCAGTTGTGCAAAGTTATTCTGCTGCCAATATTTGCAAAAATAAAAAAAAATGATTTTCACACAGAATGGTCAAATGAAAAATTGTGTGTTGTTCTCCTCTAACTCTAAAATGGGGGAGAGAGCAGGAGAGGATAGGTGAAAGTAAAAGGTAGGGTGGGAGTAGTACAGGTGTAAAGATGCATTAAGGTTTGGGTGGTGGTGGGGGTTAGGGCAGAGAAGCAGTAAGAAGAGACAGCCAGTGTGTCGGTTAGGGTTAGATCTGCAGACACACCTAAGAATAACTGAGCACGCTCTCTAACCTCACTAGTGCTCAATGTTGGCAGCATGAGGGGGGCACACGGTCACAGAAAGATTAGAAATAGGACAAGGTAATGAAGTTATAAATGGATTAGGCCATACATAAAATGCAAATATACTATACTTAATTCCAATTTCTATTCATGCTTTATTTTTAAATGTGTTTTTAATGTATAGCACTTGGGGTTTCCTTGTAATAAAAAGGTACAAACAAATAAAATTGACGTTGACATAAACTGAAGTGAAATGAACAGTTTGTTGTCCCTACCAAGGGTTTTAACCATGAATTACGGGTTTTAAAGGGCAATGCCAATGTCTTTTTTAAATTACAACTACAACAAAATTGGGGAAGATATTAAGTAATCTTTAATTTGACCATGCCAGAAAAAAATTGAACTAATAAAAATAATAATGATTTTCAATAAAAGCCCAAGCTCTTAGTCTCATGTTGAAACCATTATAGAAAAAACTGTTCTTTGTCCTTCAGTGCGAGGCCACAAGTGAAATGTAACAGCTAGAGAAGGACACTTGATCTATAACTGAGAAAAAAGATAAGCGACAGAAACCGTCGGGAACAGCACCATTTACAATGTGAACACACTATGTTCTTTTCATAAAGCTACAGAGATGTCGATGGAGTAAAACCACTTTAAGTTTTTAAAAAAAATCACCTTTCCACTTCTCAACTGAAGGCTGAAATAAATGTTCCTTCATTTAAAGTGAGCATTATAAAACTGATGAGGCAACATATTTTCTTTTCAGCTCACAGACATCCCTCACAAACCACAAATTTGAAAAAAAGACCAATTTTTCGTAACTAGCCAAGAAAAAATTACGTTTTTGTGAAATAATTACGAATTGTTGCCACACTTATGAAGTTACGTTTTTTGGGGTAAAGGTCAGCATAATTTCAAGTAAGTAGCACTGTGTAAGCGAAGTTAGCAAAGTTACAGTATAAAGAAGGAAATAATGCATGGAATTATATTTTTATGAAAATGTGAATGAAATCTGGTAGTTTTGCCTCATGCTGGTGACCGCCTATAGGTCACACAGGAACCAGAGGGAGATTTGAAATAATAGATATGAAAAGTTACGTGAACATATAGATTTGAATATATTCAGCAGTCGACATCGAAGGTAACTTCTCCTGCTGTTTAATTCCGTATGAGTCATTTGGGCAGCACGGTGACTGATAAGAGGCAGAGCGAGCGGCCAGACAGAGCCCTGCCTCTCCCCTACTCCTCCTCCTGCATCACAGCCCGTGGTCATTATCACCCTCCAGACTGCTTTTATCATCTCTATAAATCTCTGCTGGCTCAGACACGGCGTAATGAGGAGACCTGCGAGACTGTCAACCTGTGACTCTCACCCCCGCCGAGGCGAGAACGGAGGGGTATGAAAAACGGTGGAGCGAGGCTGGGGAGAGAGAGACCGAGATGAAGAGAGTTACAAAGAGAGAGGGCAGGAGTCGGTTAGACGCACACCCACCGCCACCACCACGCACGCACACACCCACCCACACACCCACCCACACACCCACACCCCCACCCACACACACACACACACACACACACACACACACACACACACACACACACACACACACACACACACACACACACACACACACACACACACACACACACACACACACAGCTTCAGTGTGAGCTGGGAGCACTGGGAGCTATATTCTACTTAGAGGCCTTGAGTGTGGAAACGTAAGAGCCACGGCGGTCAGTTTGAGAATAACCATCTTTCAAATAAAAGCTTTCAGCACTTCAAGAAACAATCTCTGACATTTTCAAATAGCTGTCCGTTTTATTTCTCTTCTCTATCACTGATGTAACCTGAGTCAACCCGTAGACATTTCATGAACAGTATTTACATTTGCTGCTCAGAGGCTTTCCCTGGCATGAAATCCACTTGTGTAAAAGGAAACGACGGATTCTACATTTCTGCTTTTGTTTACAAGAAACAGAACAAGAACTGAGTATTTTGAATGAGCAGTAACAACCCCCATAACAGAACAAAGATTGGAGCGTCGCCTAGAAAATAAAAAGGAGAAAGTACTGGACACACACTGGGATTGACAGATGAGTGTGGTATGATGAGATATCACAACTACTTTGTTCAGTGCCACATTCGTGTCAGGAGGGTATGTTTTTTGATACATCACTAGTTAAATCACTTATAAAAGCAAATGATAAATTTGTAAACACGTAGCTGTACATCAGGTTTTGGCTGTTAAATACAATGCTGTTAATCTTCTCTAAAAAGTATTTTATGGGGTAACAAGATGATTTAACCGTAAAAGCTTTTTATGATGTCATTTCATAAAAACTACACTGAAATTCGTGGGGCTAAATATTTTACATGGGACAGTGGCAAAGCAAAGTAATTTGAGGGTTCAAATTACACATTTGCAGAGACAATTTATAAAATGTAATGGTCTGCATCACTTCATTCAGAGAACAAATGCAGCACTCAGCCAATGACCTTCTGCACCCCCACAACATGTGCCTGTATTAAAACTGTATAACTTATTATAAAATAACTTGTTACTTTTCAGAACACCATAATCCCCGATCACATTTGTCTCTATTGCTCACATTAACAATCCTTCAGCAGCGATAATTTACAGCATCCTCTTAACTGTTTTATATAGACTACAGGTGATGTTATGACTATACAATGCACATTACTGAGTCATCAATGAGTATGATGATGCAATTTTTAAACAGCCCAGGGCGTGACTCTAGTTACATACATACATACATACATACATACATACATACATACAGCAGCTAACGTTAGCATATCGTTAGCTAGTCACGTTAGCCTGGCTTAAACGCGGTTAAAATGCTGACAGCTAAACGGTGTAAAGTGTGACTGTATTTCACTGGAAAGGATTCCAACACCGGGATGTAACGTTACAACAGTCTGCAGCTGAAGACACAGAGGAGACCAGCTGCACTTTGAGACAGTATGGACGCAGCCGGAGAAACAACAGAGACGGGACTCACTGGTGCATTTGATGTTGTTGTAAAATACCCTTTTGCCATATAGTGTTTCTCCTTTTTGTTGTTTAACAGCAAATGACTGGTGAAAAAAGTTGTAATAAAGTTGTTATTGCATTTGAAATACATCATTACAATATGACCATATGGCCTGAGCCAGTGATTTTCAACCACTGTGCCGCAGCATTTTGACTGATGAGAGGTGCGATGACGCAAAGCTGCTTGCATCTGATGAGTGGTGTGCAAGGCTGGCATACATGGCAGATATATTTCAGCATCTGAATGAACTGAACACACGAATGCAAGGCCGAAATGAAAACCTGCTCACAAGCACAGATTAAAATAAATAGATTCCGTTCAAAAGGTGCACCTCTGGCAACAACATCTGGAAAATGCCAAGCTTTACATGTTCCCACTCACCCAGAAATGGCAAGGAGACTCAACACTGCTACACTGTGTGAGATAATACATAAACATTTGAAAACTCTTGAGGAGAAGTTGTCATTTTATTTCCCCTCAACCTCCACTGAATGCCTTGACTGGATTAGGGACCCATATAGCTCAGCAGCAGTTTTTGGAAAGGACCTGACTTTGCAGGAGCAGGAAGGACCAACTGAACTGAGACAAGACTGTGGTTTAAAGCAAAGCTTTGCTGTTCTACCTTTGGACAGTTTTTGGTTGACTGCTGCCAAGGAGTTCCCCATTCTGGCAAAACAGAGCTATTTCAGCATTGCTCCCATTTTCCACAACATATCTTTGCGAGCTGAGCTTCTCAAGCATGACTGCTATAAAAACTAAAAAAAGAAGAGCGACTGAGAGCGGTTGAGGAAGAGTGTTGTGTGAGCCTTTCTTCAGTTCCTGCCAGGATATCAGCTTTGTGTTGATCTAAACAGGCCCAGGTTTCACACTAAGTGAGTAGAAACAAATTGAGAGACTACATTTTCATTATATATACTGTATTAGGCTACAATGTGTCATTTTGTAACATTTTTGTTTGGTGGTGTGCCGCGGGATTTTTTTTAATGTAAAAAATGTGCCGTGGCTCTAAAAAAAAGTTGAAAAACACTAGCCTAAGCAATAAACAAGCCGTTCTTTAATCTTTGATTAGTTTTTTATTTTTTCTTATTTAATTAAGATAAAAATACTATTTCAGTTGCACTTTTGATAAGAGGACACATCTGCTGTTTTGCACAGTTTATATAAATAAAGAAATATTTTTTCAGTCATTTCATTATCTTAAAAAAAAAAATCGCGAGAAAATCTTATCGTGAACTTAAAACCGTGAATCGTACTGAATCGTGAGTTGAGTCTATCGTTACATCCCTTGTGATTGTTATCTATGCCGACCCCCCACCCCACCCCCTCAACAAACTGCCTCATCTGTCAAAATCCCTGGAAATTTTGTACTAAAACTGTCCTTGTATACCGTGAACAGGTCTTTTTTTCTAGGAACTGCACGTCCACAGCAGATGGCTGGTACAACTGCTGAAGGGAACAGTAACAAACAGCTCCAGAGAGATAGACCAGCGCTGACCTCAGTGACAGAGTCTTTGTCTTTGTGTGTGTGTGTGTGTGTGTGTGTGTGTGTGTGTGTGTGTGTGTGTGTGTGTGTGTGTGTGTGTGTGTGTGTGTGTGTGTGTGTGTGTGTAAGAGAGTGACAGAGAGAGGGAGAGATAGAAGTAGTGTGTAAACCAGCTAACCTCTTCTACCTCTCCACTCTGAGTGTCTTTTCTGATGTCAGACAGAAGAACCCTGCGTCGCTGCTGACGCCCATGCAGCCGGTAAACCAAACACACTCTCTGACAGCTGATGCGTAGTATGGACTTTGACCCCAGGCTGAACCTCACAACAACAGCGTCAGCTTGGCGCTTCCTCCGGTCCGGTCTGATGCCCTCCCACACTGTCAGGAGCCGTCTCCAAACCGCCCACACTCGCTTATGTAAGGGGATAATCCTGTGCAGTCATTAAAATGATGCACGACACTGGAGGTATAGAGGCACATAACTATTTCATGCCTATGGCGAAATCAGTGCATTAATGTTCGATAATCCTAACACCTCACAACAGATTATATCTCCATACTGCACGTGACTTCTACATTAACCCACTGCAAGCTAGGCTGTCTCGAAAATGCAGAAGAATTTTTGATAAACTGCAGCTCCTCTGACACTTTAACGACCCCTGCCTCTCCAGACTCCCTGGCTCGTTCTCAGACATCTCAATCACCTTCCCCTCTGGTTTAAAAAAAAAAAAAACTCATTTCACTTGAACGCTTCCTGTGTGGCTCCTCCAACAGAAACAAAAAGGCAGCCTTTCCATCATCCGGCAAACCATAAGCTTCCCTTTATCTTCCCTTCCTCATTAAACTCTGTATAACTCAGTGGAGAGGCAGAAAGAGGAGAGAGAGAAAAGTGATTTAATTCTGCTGGAAGAATAAAACACCCCTTGAGGTTGCCATGTTGAATGTGTGCCATGTTGAACAGGCTGGATCCAGAGATCACCGAGACAACGCAGCAGTGAAGAATAGTCTATAGACAGAGCTCCAGGCCAGCTGACCCACTGTAGATAATGTACCATGGATGTCGTGTCATTGTACCGAGAGGCTGGAGTCATGATGGTGACCCATCACGACCTCAGAGCGAGGCAGGCAGAGGCGGAGGAAGGAGCTCTGAAAGGAAGGTCAGAGGGAAATCGCAGCACCAGACTTGATATCTCAATTCAAAAAGCTGCACTGGCAACCTGGTCGCACTGAATGCAGCCCAATTATTTCAATAAACCAGCAATTCTGGGGAAGAGGAAGACCAGAGAAAGGGGACACAAGAAGAGAAAAATGGGTTTGACATTCAGGCAGGCGGGCTGAGGGAGGTAACAAGTTCACGGCCCCTTTCAGAAAACGTGGCCGCCTGCTGTGTGATGGATCATGGAGCCTTAGATAGGCCATCAGGGGTGGGACCCACGGAGGAACGCATGGGAACCCAGTCTCCCAGGAAGAAGGGAGTCATCCTGAGAGTTAAATAAATGAACTCCTGATGGTTCTGATACAAGCAGAAACAACAGCTTTCTGAGTTGCCCCATATGGAGCAATACAATACTGCTGCTAAGAAAAGACAAGACTGATGCTTCTGACAACCTCTATGCACACCACAAGGATTGATTCATTCAGTACATTTGCATGTATTTGTTCTTAAATATATGGGGCAGAAAAAGAAAAAATGTCAAGAATGATGCTTGCAAATGAATGCAGTTGAGTTTAAAATAAAAATAAATTGTGAAGATCTCATGCTAGTGAACCCACACTACAGCTGACAGAACAGATCCTTTATTTAAAAAGGGGAAAACCAGATTAGTGGAGGCTGAAAGGGGTACTCCAGCAACGTTCAGACATTCTGACTTTTAGTCCTTAGCATGAGTCAAGTTTTAACAAAATGCTACATTTCCCATAATTTCAGTCAACAGAATATTTCATTCAATCTTATGCCCTCATCTTTCAAACTTCATTCCATCCATTTGTAGCCCAATTTTCTGTCAAAACTTTAACTTTAAAAATTTTAATCTTTGAAAATAATTTTAATGGGAAAAAAAATCAAATTAACTTTGTTCAGCAGTTTGACCAAAGCTAGTAAGTGCACCTTGGGTTGGGATTTTCTTCTTTTTCAAGGCCAAGAATGAACTTACACGCTTGAATCACATTTAAATATTGTCTCCATTGACCATTTTCGATCAAGTACGTATGTAAGTAGATAAGAATTTAAAAATGTCCACTGTAGTAGTTAGTTATGTTACGTGTAGGTAATGTGTAGTGCACAATATATCAAAATTACCATTTCAGTAGAGGAACATTTATGAGTCAACTTTTTACAAACTGCCAACAAAGAACTTTGTCTTCTGTCCCAAGCTAGGCAAAAGAAATCTGCCAAAATCTGCTCCCGTTTTTTTAATCATCTGGCCTAAAAACCTAATTAGAAATTAAACATATTTTACTAAAACAATTCTAGACCTTAAATGGTCATACAATGATGACCATTCACTGGTCTTAAATCTCACCTAAATCACATAAACAAACAAAGCCTTTCCCTTCAGAGAGACCTTAAGAGTAGTAGTAGACGGTCTATAATGATGAAATGAAAGTGTTAATAGTGATACCAATAATCAATCCTTTAAATGTTTCCATGCAGGCATGGGCCGGTTATCGGTTTCAAGATATACCGCGGTTTGAAAAAGTCAAAGCTTCAAAACCAGTAACATTTTCGGTCATACCGTTCCTAAGGTATCAGCTGTTCTTTATGAGTGGTCAAGGAGAGGAACTGCAGTTTAGTAATCCGTCTCCCTGCCAGTGTGCAGAGTGTTAAAAAATAAAACACATTGTGTTCAAAGGTGGGAAAAAATAATTTTTTTACCCAGACATTTAAAAAAATAATACATTTTAAAGTTGTAATTGCAATACAGTGAAACCGTGATATTTATGCTGAAGGTCATCATGCCGTCAGAATCGTATACCGACCCATGCCAATTTCCATGTACAGATTTTGTGAGCACTAGCATGTACGAAACTGAGATATTGAGGGAAACACCCATTGTAACCATTACAGGCATGAGAAGTGAGCAGAGAGGGTCAGCTACAGAATGTCTGGTATGCTGGAGATGACGTTAACAGCCACTACTACTGTAAACATATGAAAGTACTGCTTATTACTGAGAAGGAGAGTAATAATGACAAAACATGAATCACTTCTATCAACACAAATTCAACAATAACTCTGAGGAATGACGGAAAAACTATTCACATGGAGTATTACTAGTCAGCCACTATACTGTTTGAAAATAGTTAGTGGTCACAGCGTAAATTGTACATTAAAGTATGTATAAAGTAAACTGAATTAAGGTTATAATTAATTGTCTTTTTTCATCATTAGTTCCAGCACCTCAAATGCGATGAGTTGATGCTTTTCTTTGTCTTATCTGACAAAGATGTGGTTTTTGAGTTGTTGGGCTCTACTGAATGTCATATTGGGCTCTGGGAAATTCTAATTGGGACATTTAAAAAAATAAAACAATTAATTCATTAATTGAGAAAATAATCAGGAGGAGCATTTTATCAAAAATGAAAATATACACTAGGTTAAATAATAAAGCCATGACACAAAAAAAATGTGATTACTGCCGGAATGTAATAATACTAATACTCATAATTATAACTGTAAATATAAAAGTCACTCTCCTCTCACCTAGAGTGCCATAGTAGCGCCCCGCTTCACCAGCCTAGGAATAATAAACCTGTCAACAACAGTCTCCTGGGAGGCCACTGCTGACACTTTGTTGTCAGTGGTAAGGCATGCTGGGATAGCTAATGGGACAGGCCCTCAGGGGTGCCTCGGACAGAGGACAGCCCCAGACAGGTGAGCTGTCTGACAGCTCCCATATGAAATAAATAGTCATCAATAATAACCTCTCAGCCTTTGTTGACTTAAAAATCACAAATCACTGATCTCTGCTGTAAAAAAAAACACTGACTTCATGTTATTAATGAATAATCCACTCTGATTACATCCAGTAATATTGTTTGATTGGGGGGGGATTTAAGGTAAGGCCAAGACACCATCAATTACAGGGAATAAATGTAATAAGGAGACATTGTTAATTAACTCTGTGATACAGGAGATATGTGGGTTATCAGTAAAATGCATGTATGACACTAAATCAGGGGACATCCTCAATGTTGAAGTTAAAAATGGAAATTTTAAAAAGTAGACACTGAGCAGCTATACCTGACATGCTGACAACTGAAAATACGTCCCCCGGCTGTCATCATATCGCTAAGCAGAGCACTTAATCAATCTGCTGCCTATTTGTGAGCATGTACTGATCCCTAGAAAGAAGTTTGGTCAGAAATGCATTCAAAAGTCTCAAAACTTGAAGTTGTTCTTACTGCAACTGTGATCACGTCTTTGTACCTCCGCCGCAATGCCCCCCACGTGAGTGGGAGTGTGCACCCAGCCTACGGTGCGTCTCCGTGATTTCTCCCTTATCGTAACCACGTGGCCGCATTCAGCGAGTTTGTCCTCCTTCAACACGTGTATGCATGTGAACATCTGAGCTGATCAACTACACAGTTCCCACATCTAGCGCTGAAGGGAGCAGCTGGAGTTTCAGTACTTTTACTCGGCTGTGTGTGACACTGGTTGGATGGTGCTGAGAGGAGACGGTGCGCAGTCTGTCAATCTGTCTGTCAGTCTTGTTACACAACCCCTCAACACTACACCCACTCTTTTCTAACAAGCAGATGTAAAAGCACTGTATGCACAATGTACACTCAATAGACAGGAGTTTGGAAGCAGAAAAAGCAGGTAGAGGAAAGGAGTGAGCAGTTGTTTGGTCTTTCCTGGGCACTGACCTGGACAGCATAGCAAACACAGCGCGGGTCAGCCTCTCATCTTGCTTCTCTTCTCAGATTTCACACTCCAGCTCCTTGCTGACTTCCTTTTGAAGTTGGTCCCTCCGCTATTTCTGAGGTGAAAGTCGTTGGCAGAGGAGGCAATGAGGGAGTGTGATGGGGGTGAAGTCTTTCTCGCTCTTTTTCCTCTTCTTCTTATTTTCTTTACTTCTCCCTTAGTTTGCACTAGATGAAATCTGCACCTCCTCTTGCTCTTCCAGAGCAAAAAAAATCTCTCCACACTCACTACTGGGAGAAGAGTAGGAATTAACATTGCGAGAGCGAGAGGAAGAGAGAGAGTGAGAGGCAGAGAGAGCGAGAGAGAGAGCAACAAAAGTCTGTTCAGTCACCTCGTCTCCCTCCTGTTCAAATTTAGAGGCTGGATTTCAGGCTGCAAGGCTAACTCTACTGGGCATGCCCATAACCGAGAGGCACACTTTGTAATGAACACTCACTTCCTCTCTCGTGCTTGCCTTACCCCTCCTCCCTCACAGCTCTTTCTCCCCTCCCCTCCCTCTCCTCTCCCTATAGTTTTCAGTTCAGCAGGGATCAGGAATGCTGCTCGGACCAAAGTCCACGGAGCAAGCCCCACTTTGCACAAAAAAACAATTTCACACTTTAAAATGCAACAGACTGAAAAGCAGAGTGTAGAAAAAGACAAATATTCCAATTTGAAAATATGAAAAACATTCTCTGCTGTCCAAATTAACTATATTGTTGGCTTGCTGCACATTTCCAGTCCATGTAATTCAATCGCACATTAGATGTCTGTCTAGACTTCAGTGATGTAATACCTAACCCAAAACTAATGGACATGTCGCTCAAAATGGCAAGGCAATCACACACAGTGAATTTTGATAATGAAATGTCCTCATGTGAACAATTTCGTGCATCTCTTCTGCTTGAGTGAGACAAACAAAATTATCTGAACCTATATGGCATCCTATTTAAAGTCTGCCTAGGTTGGGCTCTGTTGTGACTTATTACTGGTCCCAACAATACACGTAGGGATATTGCTAAAAACTCAAGCAGATTCTTCTGACAGGTTATGTTAGGTATGTGGAATTTGTTGTTCTGAAGTGGGAGAACAGTACTGTTTTTTCTAGTCTTTGTAAAGCGATGAGTGACGCATTTCTTTAGCAAGTCAGCCTTGTGCCAGTTCTATCTCAGGCTCCCCATGCTGACCCAGATTCTCCTCGGCAAACTATCAGAACACTATGTATCAAAACCAGGCTATGGAATGGGGACAGCAAGTTCAGAGAGCGACAGACAGAGAGAGATAGAGAGATATAGAGAGAGAAAGAAAGAGAGAGAAAAAGAGAGAGAGAGAGAGAGAGAGAGAGAGAGAGAGAGAGAGAGAGAGAGAGAGAGAGAGAGAGTTCCCCCGGCATCTGTATTGTGCAACTCAGGCAAACAGCACATAATAACTGCCATCTAAAGTGACAAGGAACAAATCCAAAGAAATGCTTTGGAATAACATAATGTCTGCCAATTCAGGGCTTGATGGAAGATATTTCAACATAATCACAAATATAATTCTGTAGTATGAGCTGCTGCTGCTGCTTTGACCTGAGGCTTCGTGGATCCTCTGTTGAGGCAACAATGTAATCCGGTAGACATCTTGAGCAGAGAGTAATCCATCTGGACCATCTGAAGGGTGGAGATAGGGGCCAGGTGGAGGAGGTCCAGACGGCTGCAGGGTTCAGCCCGAGAGGTCAGAGGTCATGGGAAGCAGCGGGTCAATCTGAAGATGAGAGGTCAATGCCACGGCTGGATAAGCCAGAGCCGCATGTGTCTGGGTCGAAGGTGGTTGATAGAGTGATGGGGAGCGGAGGCGAAAGTGTAAAGAGATCAAAATTAAAAGCTACAAAGCCCAAAGCCAAACAAAAGGAAGAGAGGGGCCAGTCGACCCTGAAGGAGTCACAGGCGCGCTTCATGCACAGAAATATTGCCAGTGTTGATTTAACTGTGGGAGTGTAAACATGGAAGAAATGCCAGGTCCACAGAATTTACTACGCACGTCATAACCTCCTCCTGGCCTCCTCCTCCTCTGATCTCTCGCTAGAATTTTGTGTCTGTCGTTTGTCTTTGTAGTCTTGAAACAATGAATCCTGCAAATGGGGATAAGGGCACATACTTTCGGACAGTCTGTCTTTCATGGCGTTACCGGAGGTTGTGCACAGGAAAAAGTGATGTAAGTAGTTAGGAAGGACACTTCAAGACACTGTTAGACAGTCCCAACAGCACTTAGTTTGAAGCGTATGGAGGCCTTTATACTTTTGCATAGATACATGTCAATATCTTTGTGGCTCTACGGTACATCTGGGGAGTTATGGATAACCACAGGTCGCAGAGAATAGAAAAGGATGCTGACGCAAAGACATACTTTGCTTTATAGCCAATATTTGTACAAGTATGTACTAACATCTCCAACCGTGCACGAGGTCTTCATGGGTCCACTCGGCTTCCAAGTAACCTAGACTTGACCCAGGACCCCAGTCATGCTAGGTCCAACCTATATTCAGTCTAATCCAGTCGGGAAGGGTATTGCGTCTTGCATCTTGGTGTCAATATTATCTTAAAACCTAGTGGATTTGAGCGGACCATAACAACATGATAATTATTGAGGAGAAAATATGCATTCCAGCTCTTTTTGACCATGACTGCTCGTTAATTGGTGGCACATCCCGCTGCTGCCAGTGATGCTGTATATTTTGTAACAGGCATGATGGTATCGAGGATGGTATTTTGTTTTTGAAAATGAATTGATGCATGTTGAATTTGGGTGGGTTTTGCACACGTCCTTTTTCGAATTGGACCCTCTCGCTATCCGGACCTCTAGTTCCAGCCTTCATACAGCCATGAACAGCCATCCAGCTCTATGAGGGCTGACTAAACAACTCTTCAGTTGTTCACTCTTGGTAGCTACAAAGAATAGCCCCTGAAAACTCAACCGTTTAAGAAAATGTATTACTTGTCAAATGATTTGATTTGATGCTGCTAATGCTGATAAGACAGTAACTGTATGTAATGTCGGCTCTGCAGTCTCCAGTCAGGAACAAAACAGACAAATTAGCCTTGGCTGTGTCAGAACCATCTGAGCCTGCGGCTGCAGACCACACTGGCCGGCTCCTCTTAGCTCAACACTGACTCATTAGCCCTCTCACCCTGGGTCTCCGAGGACCTGTGACCCCGGCTTTTGTCTGGCTCGGGCCTATTTTGACGAAAGCCCCAACCCTGAACAAAGCCCTGTCATTAACTGTGGCTCAGCTGCCCCCTCTGCCACAACCTGCAGCCTGTCTGGGATGAAATGAAGTGGGTCAGACAAACACAACACACCGTTCTTCAACTTTGACCCCCCCTCGACGACCACCACCCCGCCATCGGAAGAGGGCAGGGAGTGACAAGCTGTTTACAGGCCAAAATGGAACAGTGTCCATCAACCTGCTCCTGTGCAAACACAGATGTGTGAGATATATTGGTGCAGCAAGCCAACCCTAAGTGCGCAGTGAAGGGGGGGTTGGAAAGCAATAATGGTGGCAAGGCAGTTGTTTGTTTTCTCGTTCTCTCAGTCAATAAACCAATAGCAAGTAGCTAAAGAACACACAGGCATGTTGAACTTGCTAAGCAGTGTGGTGCATGTATTCAAGTATGATGCTGCCTTGTATTGATCCCTTCTTACAAGTGAAAAATAAGAAATTAATTACAAATACAATGTTGAGAGTTAGCTCAATATGATCTCATTTATAAGGGATATGAAAATATAAAGGAATCAAAATCAATTAAAATATTTTTACCATTATCATAACAGCGCTACTAAACCCAGTATCCATCATCACATTGTTATATATTTTCGACCAGTAGCTACCTTGATTAATAGAAAATAAATTTTGTTCTTGCATGTTTGTCAAGAAGCTCCTCAAGTTGTAACAGGACAATTTCTACATACAGTACAAATACACACAGTACAATAAATAGATACAGTATGTCTTCAAGCCCCTTGGATCACTTTTAGGAAAGCAGGATATCCATTTAAACCTCCATCACCACACCCACTGAAATAAAATATTTTATTTTATTTCACTGTTCCTTAAGGAATATGATAAGAACTAAATAATTTTCAGCCTTTACAAAAGAGCAGTTACATTGTCCAATTTGGACTAATTGTGAGCAGACATGACATTAGATACTCTGAAACACTTTCACCCATTGATAAAACAATTAATTGATTTTGCAAAAGTATTGATCTATTCTTGCCAGGCGTTGATGGACGTGGTTATAGGCTATCATATTGACAAAACGCTTGAAACATCATTAGCAACAAATGTCTGAACACGTTGTTTTTTTCCACCTCAACACCTCTTTACATGTTCTTATAGGTGTAACCAGACATGTGATATATCAGCAGAGGCAGTGCACAAACAGACTACAGTGAATGACTTTGGTCAAACTATTGGAGATAAAGCATGTTTGGGTTTTAAAACAAGATTATTGATATTGAGAACTATTGAGACCAGAAGGTAAGACAAGATTTTCCTCTTTCCTCTGGAGTAAACCCACACATGGAGCTCTAGCACCACCCTTTGGACTAAACTCATACTGCAATCAGGCTATCAAGAGAATCACTTTCAAAATCCTTTATGTAGGTGTCTGTGTATGGTAGAAATAGAGCTTTTTTTCCCAGGGAGGATTTTAGTTGTGTCCCAACTCCATACTACATAGCAATTCCAAGCAGGTTTTAAGTGTATAGTGTTTTAATAGTGGAAACGTAGGAAATGAAGTCCACTTAATTTACTTAATGTTTGAGTGCAGTTAATGTGGACTATTCTCCCACAATGCAAAAGAAATGTGTAGAGCTGCTTACAGCTGGAAAAAAAAGAAGAAAAAAAATTGCAGATGGTGGTGAAAAGACAAGACTGTAATGTGATTTTATCTAGTGCACATGTATTTATATTTGTATTTAATGTCATGCTCGTGTTAGGATGCCTATCATTGTTTTTAAGGGAGCCTATTGTAACATCTGGCCAGGGACTGCAGATAAAAACAAGCCTTTTGGCTAATTCTGGCATATTTACATAAATGTTTATTATTATGAGCTGTCCCTGACAAATATATATATATTATTTTTAAACAGCTGGGAGAAGATCTCTTGAAATACAACCAAAAACAAAAAAAGTACAGTAGGATCCTTTTTGTGAAGTTTGAGTGAAGTTTGATTGCTGTACATCAGTGGATGTATTGCATTCATTTATGTTGAATAGAAAACTCTAAAGTACATTGATTATTTGGTCATCAATACAAATCGAGTATTCTGCGACTTATAGCATATAGTAAATACTGTATACAATCAGTATGTAGTATGGAATTGGGACACAGCTTTTGACTTGTCATAGCAGGAAAAGCATTGGCAAGGCAAGTATATTTGTATAGCCTTTCAACAACGAGGCAATTTAAAGTGCTTTCCATTAGACATAAAGGCATTATCAAGGACAAGATGTAAAATAAACACAAGGCAATAGAATAAAATATACACACATACATAGGATTAAAAGGGTAAAACAAAAAATACAATATCAAAAATAAGCTAAAGCAGAATAATAAATGTGCATATGAATAAATAGTCCCAAACTGTATCAAGTGGAAATCAGAAATGTTTTAAAAGAAGTGACAGACTTCAAGTTTTCTGTGAGTTTATTCCAGATATGTGGTGCATAAAAACTGAATGCTGCCTCTCTGTTTAGTTTTCACAGGTATAACTAATAACATTAACAATGGCTTAGAGTCCCATTAAGCCACTCCAGTGAGCCAGCATTAAAGGTGTTAAGTACATGTGCAAACAAAACTTTAACACCGAGTCTTCAAACTGAACTGACTATACTGAATATTGACACTGACTGAATCAGCAGCAGCTTTTTGCTAATAGTGTGACACTAACTGCTTAAAAGCTTACTAAAAGACCATCAAAAGCTTAACTTTGCATTCATATAAGTGTGATATGTTCACTTATTGTTGTATACACTGAAGTGCATTTAAACTAGAGCCCGACCAATATATCGGCGGACCGATATCATCGGCCGATATTAGGCATTTTCCAAACTATCGCTATCAGCATTTATAATAGCCGATAAATGAATATTTAAAAAATAAAATAAAAAACACAACGTCCCTGTTGGTAACACTCGTGTTTAACCCTTTAAGTTTCATATTTGAAGTTTGTATTTTTATACATTTTATTTATCAGAACTTTAATATATTTTGATGTTCCTCTGTTCTGTTGTGACAATAAAACAAACATGTTTATTTTGAAACTGCATTATCATATTATTTTAGTGAGGACTCATAAATAACTACAAATAATGTTAGGGAAATCTGTTTGTTTTGTTACGTGTTTCTGGATTTTTTTTTATTTTTTATTTTTTTATCCAGAAACGCGTATATATATATATATATATATATATATATATATATATATATATAGGATTTTTAAATTACCCTTAAAAATCTTTTATAGATTTATCGGTGCTTAATTTGAACAGTGGCACAATTTTAGATTTGAATCCACAAAGTGAGTCATATTTTCTACCTGTGAAATAGCAAGACCCTGGAACCAGCACACCTGAATGGAACACAGCCATTAATCATGTTATTGGTTACACCTGTGCTTTTCCTACTGTGACAAATCAAAACATCTGCTTTGTTCCCCACTTTCTGTGCAATTACGTTGTGGTGACAAGATCCAGTAATATCTGTAGCCTTCTTCCAACTTATAAAGCCTCAACAGCTAAAAACAGCTCCATAATGATATTAATAGCTTTAACATCTGCAGCTAACGATTATTTTCATTGTTGATCGTTGTCATCATTGTTTCATTCATATGCAGATTATTTCCTCAATTAGTCCATTAAGACATTTTCCAGAATCCAAAGTGACAACTTCAAATGTCTTGTTTTGTCTCACCAACAGTCCAAAACCCAACGATATCACATAGACTATCATATATGACAAAGAAAAGCTGCAAATCCTCACATCTGAGGTGGAACCAACATTCCAAACCGTGTAAAATGACTCGAGCGATGTATCGGTTTTCTAAATAGTGCATAATGCATTTTCTTTGGATCAACTAACTGATTCATTTTAGCAGCTCTACTTGAGTAGTTATTATTAATGAAATAGGTTGTTCAATATTCATATAAACTGGCCTTGGAGAACCAAAGCACTTTTATTAGCTTCCAGCCAATCTAAATAACCTTTCACTGCTTCTTATCATGACCTGCAAATTGTTCTACAATCTTCTATTCATAAATACACTCTTACAGCTTAAGTGGATTTATTTGTCAGAGCGGTCATGACCTACCTGCTCAACTTGGGCCGTCTCCATGCAGTTTAGCAGGAGTTCCTCTGGTTAGACCATCATAGCAGCTCTAAGCAGCATCACCACATCAGCTCCACTTTTATAGTCTGGATCCTGCAGCAAATTGGAGGCATAGATTTCCAAGACAAAACCTGCCCCTCGATTGATCCGACCTTGGAAAAAAAATAAATACATTGCCATCGATGAAGAGAGAAGAGTGATTCACCTCCAAACAGCCAACATCAATCGGTGCGCTATTAAGAGACACTTCTGTCATTACGCAGAGAAGGTTATCAATCCGGGGCTTTTGACTCAACACCGCAGTCAATAACATGAACAAGTAGACTACACCTGGACTTTTCATTTCATGTTGGGCTTGAGGATTAAAGTTCAACAGCTGATTGCTATGGACATATTTCTGAAAATGATAATGCAGTCAAAGAACTTTTGATCACTAGACTATTTACCTGTGGCCCAGACTATTGCACCATCCACAAGGTAATATTGGTTCCAGTGCTTTATTGTTGGGAAGCTCCACTTTCTTTATTGGGAAAAAGGCCAGCTAAATTTTTCAAACGTCTTGAAGACTATTGAGCTGCGAGAACAAGGCGCCGAGTCAACGGTTTGAAAGTTAGATGCTTTCACGCAGTGAAAAGGACGGAGGGGCATGGCTGTCCCCACGGGTCCCGTCACCGATAATTAGCGATCAATCAAAGATTGGTTTAAAAGCTCGAAAAGAACACAGAGAGCACTATTAGATTGCAAAGATTCACTGCTCTCCAATAATTGCTTTGGATTTTTCACAAGGAACCAAGGTCCCGTTTGTTTATCGTGTGTTATCGCTCCCATCAGGAGGGTACCACCATGACAAAAATTCACTTTTAAATGTTAACTTACATATTCAATTTATGGATCATATTATTAAACATTAGATTTATTTCCAATGAGCCTTGTAGCTATAACTTTCATCTGCTGTTGCAACACATTTATAATTCTCTTGCCAATCAGGTACACCCTACAGTCTTTGGTTCACACAGGATGACTAGAAGAGTCAAGTCCTATCTTCTTTTTTTAGATGCCTCCCTTGTAGGCCAATAACGACTGCATGGGCATCAACCCAATATTCACCACAGTTGTGTGTTTAACATTGACTGTAAATATTAATATTAACGGTCTATGGTGTTTAAGGGACACACAGACGGCATACAGAATAAACAGTCTCCTTTCATGCATAATGTGTGACAACCTCAATAGTGTTTTTTATTCCTCTTTAGTCATGAAAAAAAGATTTGAACTTCTTTTGATTCATACCTGCATTGAGTTTTTCACGTTTGAGTTTTCAACTGAAGAAATATGCATTTAACAAACCAATGAATAAAATGATATAGTTTTGTCAAAAATAAAAAAATATAATGCTGTTAGGCTAATGCCTTAGCATCCTCAGCTCCACTACTGCTAGCATTTGCTAATCATTTTTCTGGCAGCCATTCATCATCACTGCCACTAGCGTCCTGACTCAACCTTGTGCTTTTAATACATCCATGCACTTGACTCAGATGGTATTTGCTTCACAATCCTGTAGGCTAAGCCTATCTATCACACATTGCACTAAATATAATGGCTCTCATAAATTATCTGCAGAAAATATTGTTTTTATTACAAAAACTCTTAGTTAGTTAAAGTTATATTCTAATTACATAAACAAATGTGTTTGCAGCCAAAAAAACGTTGCATGAAGTATTTTCAAGAACAACAAACTTGCCGTAATTGTATGAATTGTAGTTTGGATATCTAATTAACTGGACAGATGATAAATCATAATTTCCTCCCAACACAAAACCAATAGGCTTCTTACAAACTGTACCAACTATATTACTCCTAGATGTTAATTGCCACTACCAAACTTTATTTACCTGCAAAGGTCTCCTACTGTAGAAGGATTGGCAAGATATTCCTGAGCTAATCGGGTTTCTAGCATGTATCAAAAGTATCTGTGCGTCCGTCGGCCATCTTGGTTTTGAGATATTTGGGGTGCACTTCCGACGGCTGACCAATGGGTGGCAGTGTTTGGCATGACGCACTAGAGTCCACTGGAGTTGCTGATGTGCAACTATAGACTATTATCGAGACTCATGCAACGGCTTATAGCTCTCCACTGTCGTCACCACTATGTGTGAAAGGCTTTTTTTAACCATCCTACTCACCAGCAAACACTGTGGCTACTTCTATTAAATTCTGATTTTATTCTCGTAATTTTAGGACTTTTTTTACTCGAAATATCACAACTCTCCATAGTTATATTTTGAATGTGCACAAATAAGAGTTGAACATGATTAGATATCTTGCTGAAACAAGTGGATCCAGAAAAACAAGCAGAATTGGAACACACACACACACGCGTTTCCATGAAATGTTTTGATCAGTTCTGTGAAAGTCACAGCTTGTTAAGAATAATAATGTGCTAGTCAGGACTTTGAGGAATAGGTGTGGATCCACAAAAACAAGCAGAACTTGGAACACACACACACACAAACACACACACACACACACACACACACACACATTTCTATCAGTTTTGATAAGTTCTATGGAAGTCCCACCTGAAAAAGAATAATAGTGTGCTTCGGTGGCATTGTACTAGTAGAGGGGGGAAAAAATAGTTAGGTGACATCATACCTCGAAATTCTAACTAAAACACTTTCCTCTAAAAGCAACAAAAACAGATCCTAACACTTTGCTCTCTTATTTTGCAAAAGGATGAAAAATCTTTAAAAAAAAATGTATTTGTGTGAAGTGCGACACGACACACTTTCATACATGCACACAAACACATACAATACTCACACTAACAAAAACAACTAAGGGGGTTTATAAATGAATTAAATTATTGACGGGAATAGGTGTCACATGCACTTTTAAAGAGGCCACTTCCCCCAAACAAAAGACAAAGAAGAGAAGGAAGAGTAAATGATGTTGAATCAGCAGAGATAACATTAAATAAGAAACGTTGATCTACAGGAGAATAAATATTTGAAATCTATACAGAATGCCTTAGAGCCCTACTGGATTATATTTCACAAAGTTTTTTTATATTTAGAATTATCACATATATTTTCCTTTACATAAATTAAGACATACATATCATAGTCGGGGGTCTGGGTGTCCTCCCCCAGGGAAATTTCCAGCGTCAAAGACTTCATTTCCTGAATTTTGATACACTTTTATGCAGCAATTCATGGCTAAAATACCATTATTTAGCCTATGCAAAGAAAAACAAACACAGATGACAATTTAAAATATGTCAAAAATATAACGGAAAGTATGTTGTTGCGTGTCATTGCGCATTTTTAAGTGGGTATATGGAAATCCTGGAGCTTTCTTAGTGGGTATACTGCGTATACCTGCGTATCACGTAGACCACACCACTGAGAACACGCAAGCAAACAGGCGGTAGCAGTTTCATAATGAAAGTTACTTCCTCATATTGAAAAGTACAGTATTACTTAATTAGTGGTTGTTTTTATTTTTTACAGTCACTGGTTATTTTACAATGATGTGATACGCTACTGCATAAGAGAAGTTTCTGACCAGGAGTCCTCCCAACAGGACCAGGAGCTACTCAAATAAGAAGGATCCTCTATTCAGTTCTTAACCATCTCAACGGTAGCTGAAAAAGGTTTGAAATGTTTTTGTGACCTATTTTTTTTTTTTTGCTATTTTAAATGCTGCTTGCCAATTTACATATTTGGGACAATTTTTAGAGATATTGTGGGTTGTTTGACATGAGTTGGTATGAGTTACTCACCTGCAGTGGTTCAGATTGGTTCAAAGATCCCTGCCTGAGCTAATGTCTACGCATCAGTGAGTCCCACTACGTTTGTCCATACTTCAAATTATACCTTGACCTCATTCCAGTATTTACCCCGCATGCATATGATTATTTATGGAGCCACTGTCAATAATGGCAGCAGCTCACAGTGTGTCTTAATACCCAGCAGCAGAAATGGAAGTGTTGCTGGTTTCTGGAATCTCAGATGCAGGCAAGTTTAAATTTTAGAACAATGGCTTTCAATATTATTACTGAATGCTAAAAATCCTGGCCAAAAAAAAAAGAGGAATGTAATAGTTTTCCTTTTCTGTTTTTCAGAGGATGCTCATATCCCCTTCAGTGTCGTGGTGACAAACTCAGTAACGCCCCACAATCCGAAGACATACAGCACTTACGTGCTTGAGAGAGGAATCTTACTGGGTGGATTGAGGAGACTGCAGGACTGTGGCAAAGACTTTATGTGAGATCATTGCTTCAGCTGAATATTCTCTTTAAAGGTTTAACATGTAAAATGTCCTTGTAAAAATGTCTAAAAACAAAAACAACTTAACCTATGCTATATATCTTATTGAGTTGTGTACTTTATTCCCAATGTTTGCAACAATGTTCAGGTCTGTCACCTGTCAATGGCGTCATGCAACCTTCAACCCTTCTAGCTGCTCTAACTTCCAGGGAAACACAGGAAACACCAGATGATATATCAGAGAATGGAGAAGGGAACAACGCTATTCTGGTAATAATAGCCCATATCTACAAGTCATCTTCTGTTTGGTCCTGCAGGTTCACCTACACAGAGGATCCAAACTATGGCCCGTTCCTACAGAGTGTGAACGGTTTGGCTGGAAATCCAGAGCAACATACCTACTGGGAGCTCCTGGGCAAGAAACCCAATGGCCCAATCATCAGACTTGATGTTGGTAAGTCAACCAAGAAGTAGTTAATCTGTCTGTCATCTGTCATTTTATACATAGTCAAAAATCTATCTTGTTCTTCTTACTCTCGCTGTGACGCAACCTATACTATTTTAATACTGTATGGATCTTGTTTGCAGGTATTGGATGTTACATTCCCTGTGCAAACGAGGAAATCATCCTGAACTACACCAAGTACTGAAAATCAAGATAACTGGACATCAAAATGGGACCAGATTCAAGTGTATCATTATATTTTTCATAATTATTAATAAAAAAAGATGCCTTGGTGTTTGTTGTTGGAGAGAATGAACAGCTAAGCACATGGTCCTTCATGCATTGAATTAAACAGCTTACAAAGGCAAGTAGAGACATGGAAATTAACATTGGTTGTATGAGTGGGATAGAAACAATTAATATTTTATCAATATTTTTTTGTATTTACAAATGAAACTAAGCCTTGGATCAATAATGTTCAAATCAATTATTTCAATTTGATGAAAATTTGTTTTTCAAGTTCTGATATTGGTAATCTTTTGAAACACAAAGACATAAATGCAAGACATGATTTATATAGAAAATGCACTTTGTAAACTAGTTTTTTATCACAGATATTTTTCAGAGGCAATATTCCACGGTCAGAGTATGAATTAAACTGAGCAAACGTTAGGATAATTGAGCTAAAGGGAAGCTGTTATTGGAAGGAACTGTGTTTCCAATAGAAATTATGTTGGTGACAGCACATGTAATTAAAATGAAATAATAAATGCAAGGTTGAAGAATTAAATCTGTTTTGCCACCAAATATTAATGCTTTTCTTGAGATTATTTTAACTTGTCAGCTGCCTGCTGAAGTTGAAAACAACACTGATGAGATCTGTGAGACTCAACCAAAACTGTAAAGGTCTGGGCCATAAAACCCAAACAATGAGCTTAAAATGCTGCATATACTGTAGCGTTGAGGGGAACTGCAGAGTCAAGTTAGTTCTCTGTGTCACTACGTGCGCCACCTTCCACCTTACACCACCCGCGGCGCTACCATTGGGCCCAATTGGGCTATTTTAGGCCAAGAAACATCGTCAATGGATTACTGAAGACTGGAAGAAGGTGTTATGGACCGATGAATCAAAATTTGAAATCTTCGGTTCATCACACAGGATTTTTGTACGCCATTGAATAGGCAAAAGGATGGTTCCTCAGTGTGTGACATCAACTGTCAAACATGTAGGAGGAAGCATGATGGTCTGGGCCTGGGGTGGGGTCGCAGATTGAACTTTTGACGCACAGAAAGAGCACGTTAGGCGCACTTCCCCAGTGATTGGGGTAAGCCCCAGCGATGGTAACCGGTACCATGCAAAATAAATATATATATAATATATATATATATATTATATATATAAAAAAAAAAAAAAAAAAAAAAAAAAAAAAGAAAGAATAAATCATCAGAGCCAGCCGGTCAACTTCCAACAACCACGCTGACGCAGACCATAGACAGTATATATAAAGATGAACGGTGACCTTATTCTGTCTTGAAATTCCCAGAAGGCATTGCTTCATTTTAACTTTTGCAAACAAATATTCAAATAAAAGAAATGCAGGTAGATTTGTTTCATTTCAAACCATGCATGTTTACGTTTTTGAACATCTGATCTGAATAAGTAATTTTGCTACAAAACAATACAGACTAATGATATAGAGAGACTCATATGTGGTATAAATACTGATCAGATTACTTTATTACTAGGTGTGAAGGGTTTGGACAAGTTTGGCTATCATTGGGCCAAAGAATGTTATTATTGATGCTTGAAAGGGGGCCGAGAGAAATTATATGGGCCGCTGTTTACAATTAAGTGGCCGCATTGCTGTGACAATCATGCGGCTCTCTGATTGGCCGGCCGGCCCAAACCGTGGCCCCTCTGGCATCTGCCCAAATGCCAGATTACCAGTCCGTCACTGAGTACTTGGCATAGTTCAGGATGATTAGGTCATTCAGATTTGGGATGTAACATCCAATACCTGCAAACAAAATCAAGATGCAACAAGATTATACAGTTTCAGTAAGAACAAGATACTGTGGATGTTGACTGCATAAAGACAAAGGTGTTCTCTTGGTTGACTCACTGACATCAGGACGGAATGTCACGTTGTTTGCAGGCTTGACCAGCAGCTCCCAGTAGGTGCGTTTTTGTTGACTTCCAGCCAAACCGTTCACACGCTGTAGGAACGGGCCATAGTTTGGATCCTGTGTGTAGGTGAACCTGCAAGGACAACAGGAGATGGGATAGAACGTGGGCTATCAGGATACACATGCTGCAGGGATGTCACATGAATGTATGAATTGTTAAATGACTACAAAGACAAAAGAAAAGACTAAATGGAAATGAAATCTCACAGAAATGTATTGAAATCACACAGAGAACAGTAATGGCAGATCCTTTTTGGCTTTTGAAAAGTTGTTAGAATCTTTACATTTATCAAATGATAGACAGAGACCACTGAAGACCACTCAAAGTTAATTTCACTGGAGAACCCAACAAGGAAGCCTTCTCCGCACTACAGAATAGTACAGACAATGACCTAACGAAAAGCTCTCTACAGCTGCGTTTTATAAAACCCAGGTAAATGTAATAAATCATGACACAGAGTAGATGTCGTCAATTGTTTTCTTGTCAGAGTTGATGATGTCTCCCCTATCTGGTCTGGGAGGGCATGTATGCCCTCAGGAACACACCATACTCAGACAAGGACACGCAATGGCTCCATGTTATCTTGTTTAGAGTATTCAGTATAATAATATTCTATGCAAACAGTTTAATAAATAACCCTAGGGAAGGTAGGTATCATAATTTCCCTAACAAAAGTGTTCTTTTAGGTGTTGGCAATCAGGGGAAAAAAAATAAACTCTGTAACTAACACAAATATAAAACTATTTAGATTTTTTCCTCTAAAGTCCATACACTTTCATCCCAAAAGTTAGTTGTGTCATCTTTTATGTATTATCTGTCTGCTATTTGACATCAGTAAGCCAAATCATACTCATTTCAGCCTCCAGGCTTCTTTCTGCCGTCTCAGCGTCTCAGGACTCTGTAATCTCCCAATACACACACAGAGACCTAGGGAATAAGGCCCTCCTCTATGGGCTCTCTATTCACTGAGCAAACTCCTTGGGCACATTACTTCATGTGATTGGTCAACAAAGCTGTCAGTCAAAGTCTTGGCCATTAGCCCTTATCAGTAGGCTGCCAGCAACAGAAAAATAGATCACTGTTTAGTAAGAAACACAGCAAATAGCCGTTCAGTCGTGGATTTATCGCTATGGAGTTGTGTGCGTTGTCTCCGCACAGGCTCCGAAAAGTCCCGTCTTCAGAGGCCAGATTTCTAAGCTTCTGGAAGGGCTATGAAGACACCAACGAGGTCTCTGGAAATGGCTAGCTCGATCGGTCCAAAGGTCGCAAAGCAAACATATAACATACGCACAAGTTGATTTTTGGATTCATAATCATTTATTTATCTTAGAAAGACACTAAAAGACAATGTAATTCTATGATGTATTAAAAAAGCTTCTGGATGGGCTACAATTGTCAGAGGACCTCCATGAAACAGCGCTTTTCTCTGGTTCTAAACAAAAAACACTAAGTCTCCACACTGTATTGATCTGGAGATATTAAATAAGATATATGAAGTGTTATGAACGACGTGTTTTTCCGTCGTCTGTGACAGCGCCGACCTAATAGGGTTAATGCTAACAGCTGATGTGATATTACCTAAAGCCTTTGTTTGACTTCTGCAGTCTCGTCAGTCCACCCAGCAAGATTCCTCTGTAAACCACAGAAGTGCTGTAGGTCTTATTGGGACTTTGGTTTACAGAGTTTTTCACCAGGACACTGATGGGATATAGAGTGGGATCTGAAAAAAAGGAAGTCAAAGTTGGTAAAGAAAATACAATAAGGAGGATAAACAATATCCTATAACTGTAATAATACAATGTAATTATTCTCAATGACCACAGCTGAGGAGATTTAAAAAATAATAATTTTCAGTAATAATAAAAACATTTGAAAAAACATTCTGAAGCTATTCTGAAGCTTACCTGCAGATGGAACCCCAGGAAGAAGCAACAGCAGCAAGGCCACAGAGAGGAGAGCGGGAGTCATCATTCTGACTGCTGAACACCAGACTGAACCTGAACAGTTATCTAGAAAGACAAAGAAATTATATTTAAAAAAATATCATCCTTAAAAAAAATGCTGAAAAGATTGTTCACAAAAACAGTTAAATGTCACTTTAGCTTTGCACAAGTTTTGACAAGATTGTTTTTTTTATAACCAGTTTTCAACTCAATAATTCCATTCATCTCTCAGTACAGAGCTCTAATCCTTCTGATGGAAGGCTCCTGTCTTTGAGACTTTTATACTGCTACCACTGCAAAATGAAAATAATATGAAAATGTGTGAACTTAGGTTGCATGCAATATTCAAAGTCAAATACAGGCCGACTGTACCACCTCACATAAAACGGTCAAAACTATTAGAAAGTCAAATCAGTAAATCAGCCAACACCATTTGCAATAATAATTAAAAAGGTGGTTTCAGGATCTTATTATATCTCTCTAACCTCTAACAGACCTGTAAGGGTGCAGGAGATATGATGGGAAATCCTACCTGTAGTAGAAGTATATAGTATATACTCTTTTCTACTCCTACCTCTGTCTGCCTAACAACCTTCACTTCTTCACTCACACACACACACACACACACACACACACACACACACACACACACACACACGTCCCCTGTCTTCCCCTGTATCAGTAGATCAATGACCCAACACGGTGGCCGCATACTGCTAAATGTAGAAATACATATCTGATTAAATCACTATTGTTAGGCTGAGTGTTGTCTGTAATTAATCAACCTGTTATTAATAACCAACTGTTCGATCTATAAGCTGAGATTTAGTCGGAGACGACAGTCTGATGCTGCTAAACTGTTAGCAGCTTCCTACTACAGCTAACGTTAGCTATCCATCAGTAGTAACTGTCACCAGCATCATTTACCACACTGACACTGACATATATCAGTGGGAAAGTCTCGATTAACCCGCTACACAACAGCTGTTTCTCTCCTGATGTGACAGCATGATTCTTCCCTCTCATAGGGAGCCTCGGTGATGCTGGTCTGGTCTATAGCCTGGAGCCAAAGCCCATCTATCAGGATCTATTTTAGGACATGGCAAGAGGACAAATCGAAGACCGGGTTTTTTGGATGTATTGTTGGTGCAAAAAACTACTCAGCAACCTTTCGGCATAGTTATTAATTCAAAACGGTTTGTTTAAAGTAAAAGTTTGGAGCGATTTACATTTCGTCCGTCGTTACGCTGTTGAATCACACTGCTTGCTCTTGAGGGAATTACTGTAATTACTGTAATTGTTGGGGCTTTGTAAATTTTAGAGTGTGGTCTAGACCTACTCTATCTGTAAAGTGTCTCGAGATAACTCTTGTTATGATTTGATACTATAAATAAAATTGAATTGAATTGAATTGAATCTGCTCATTTATGAAACATTTTATGTTGAGGAGGAAAGAGGGGGGGCAAGGTGGAGGGTGGGGGTGTGGCCTTGACCAACTGCCACTTTGCTCGTTTGAAAGCCATGATGTCTCTCTCTCATGGGTGGGCCAAATTCTCTGGGCGGGCAAAGCAGAGAAAGGGGAGGTAACCTTGCTCCTTATGACCTCATAATTAATGCCTAATTCAGATTTTTTGCTCAGATCCAATTTTTTATTTGGCCGTTCACATTACCTTTTAAAATGTGGCCTATATCAGATTTCAGTGTGAACCTTTTGCAGTTTTGAAATGACCCGCATGCACAAAAGAACAATAACAATGACATCAGACGCAGCACGCTGTTGCACTAAAGTTAGGGAGGTTATGGAGGAATTAAGTAAACATTTTCACTTCTATTTCAAAATGTTTGTGTAATGGCAGCCATAACATTAATGAGCAGGTGCTGAGGAGGAGAAGAATGAAGAGAAAGAGAGACAAATTGGCTATTTTGGCCTTTTGTGGGGTTATGGCTGCAAATTCACTACAGGGGTCTGTCTGACCGGACGACCGATTTGCAGCAGTCTGAACGTAGCCTAGACTGCTGAAACACATTGGATATCATATTCAAAACGCAAACATAATGTCAGCTGTTTATCCATAATGTTAATTAACCTTTGAACCCCCTTAAAAGTCAAACATGGAAGAATATTTATTATTCAGATGATATTATAACTCAACATTAAACACAGATGCATGTTGTTTGTTTGTTCACTTATGAAAATACATTGTCAAACAACACCGGCTCTGATCTCATGTTGATGTACTGTGGCTGCTGAATCTTCACCACTTAGTAAATTTCAGGATGATTTGCTCGTTTTCACTGGGAATGTAGCATCCAATACCTGCACAAAAAGATCCATAATGTGATATACAGTAAAAATGACTACAAGAAAGACTGATCAACAGACATATGCATAGTGGACTTACCAACGTCAGGTCTTATGATTTTGCCATCTGGAGTCTTAACCAGCAGCTCCCAGTATGTATGGTCTTTATCATTTCCAGCCACTCCATTCACACTCTCCAGGTACGGGCCATAGTTTGGATCCTCTGTGTAGGTGAACCTGCAGGACCAAACAGAAGAACAATTGATTTGTTAATCTTAGGTGAAGTTATCTTGAACAATGTGCGCTCTAGTTTTCAAATAAAGGCAACACGAGTAAAGAGATGAAACCGTGATCAGAATTTATATAGTCTTGCTTTGCCAGACCCTCCTCCACAGTGCTGCAAAGGAGGGTCTGGCTAGTCCACGCGGCATTCCGGGATGGGAGAAAAACGTGCTCTGGTTTATTGGCATTCCTTTAAACCAATCACAATCGTCATGGGCGGCGCTAAGATCCGGAGGAGCCGCTGCAAAATAGCCTCAGGAAGGCCAGCCTCTGTTTCACCTCCTCAGCATCCATTTTCGCGCTAATCGAAACGCATCACCTGACCGCTCATTTACCGCGCAACCCGGAGCGCAAGCCCGAGCCCATGTAAAATGATAGAAATTAAGACCGAACCCGACAAAGATCTTCAGCTCTAGTGCTAGGCACTGGGAAAAGCAGCGGTGCCGATGCAAATAGCTTCTGGAAGGAACTTGTTTTGGTAGAACATGTGTACGTTCAAAGGTTGTTTTAGTCGTGCAACAGAAAACTCAGATTGGACAGATAGTCTAGCTAGCTGTCTGGATTTACCATGCAGAGATTTGAGGTGCAGTTAACCATAGTCCTCAGAAATCATCCAGAGTTTAATTCCAACACAAAGAAAGCGGAAGGAAACGGACATTGGCGAAAAGACATGAATCCGGAGCAAGCCCGGAAGTGATATCGACTAGTATTTATATGACTGGCTGATCATATGATTGCCCTTACATGGGGTAGGTTTCTGATTCTGAAAACGGGTCAAATTTGACCTGAAGACAACGCAAGGGTTAACTTACTAATAGGTTGGACTTCTCAACAACAACCATTTGCATCATTGTAGAGAATTGTTTCCCAGAACTTGTCTTCTTCATTTCCACTGCAGGGGACTGCATGGGTTTCAGCTGCAGAAATGTTGCTGACAGCCAGGTGTCTTTTCAGCGATATGTTTACTGGGAGCTGAAACCAACAACAGACTAGAGAAGTATCCATTAACGTTTAATTCCCTCGGTTGCAACTTTGTTGTAATTTAGTTATTAAGTTATAGATAGTCTCTATATAATAATAATAGAGTAAAACACAGGATGATAATGAACAAACCTGAAGTTCTTCATACAGCATGACTCAAAGACAATCACGTCTTTAAACCTTGTCGATTTATTTGATTTGATATATCTTAAAATAAATAAATATTATTGCTTAAACCCATTGGTTAGCTGATATGCTGAGATTGCCTGAAGGAGGGTCTGACCAGCCTTTGTCTTATCAGAGAAATGTATAACAGCTTTGTCTCCACAGTTTTCTTAAAGCTGCAGTAGGTTAGATTGTGAAGAGCCAGGACTTTGCCAACAAATTTGAACATCGATAACTTCTCAGTCCCTCCTCCCTTTCTGCTGCAGCCCAAACCGTCTCCTAAGCCCCTCCCACACAACGGAGTTTGACAGAACTAATGGCATGTCAGACAACATGACTAAACACTAACACAACGTTAACTTTACTCACCAACAGTAAAACAATGCTAACTAGCAGGCTACCGTTAGCCATTTCAGCATCATATCAGACCGACCACTGTGCTAACGTTACTATCATCCTCACCAACGTAGCTTTGTGGACTTTTGACTACTAATAACCAGAGGAGCTGTCTTTTTTTTTTTTTTTACATAATTCATGTAGTTCTACTGGAACATAGGGTCAGTTTCAGCAAATATGACATAAAGTTAGTTTTATAAGACTTACCTACTGCATCTTTAAAGTAACTATGAGGACCTTTTAATTGTTTCTTGAACTGTTCAATTTTCCATCTGATGATTTTAAATGACCAGTAACAGAAAACAAGACTAACAGTGAAAAGAAAGCTTTTATCATACAGTTTTTATTAATGCCTTTGCACGGGTCCGATTTCATCTCTCATTTTACCCGGTAACGCTAACTCAGTAATACAGTGGGTAATACAGCACCAGCCGGCACACTGAAAAGACCTTTACGACAGCAGGTGTGGTAAAAACACAACCGCTATTGTCCAAAGGGGCCGCGAAAGACAAACACAAACTGAAAGTTCCTCATAGCCACTTTAAAGTTCAGTTTAAAGGTGATTGGAGTACATTGTTTACCTGTTGAAAACAGAGGATAGAAAAACTGAATTTCAAGTCAATTATTGTTGGAATACAGTTAAAAATATTTGGTATTGCACTAATAAACATTTCAACTTACCTGACTCTGGTAGCATTTTTGTCGTTTTGTATTGTTGATGTAAGACAAGGAAGCAAGTTGCAAAATATTTCTAATTCCTTGAGTGGAACACATTCTGGTTTACGGGAAAATGTGGGTGTATATAGGCATGCTCTGATGGAATTTTTACAACATGAATAAACTGAGCCTTTGTGTAGTTGATAGTTGGTGTTTCCCAGCCATTGTGGAGAGTTGGCATCCTCAGAGGCTACAAACAGGGCAGGAGGTGCTGACATTTCTTCATCAGCCACATTCAAAGTACAGTTTAGACTTGTTTTGCTGACATTTTTCGTGTTTTGCAAGTAAATACAACAGCTTTTAGATGGTAACATATAGTTATTATCTGTATGCAGTTGAATATTTCAACCTTTTATTGCTTCTAACCTTCTCTGTCATCATTCAGTTAAAATGTCAGCATAGCCGATCTCACAGCCCAGCTGCTGTCATTAGCCTGTGTTTTTGTTTATTTTGTCTGAAGATGCCGGGACCATAAAATAATGGTTTTTTCTGCAGCTCAGCAGCTTGCTAATGACTGCTGGTCAACATAGTATTAATAAGCCACAATCAAATGTCATTATTGTTCAGTTGTCTGACAACGTAATCAAAAAAGATGTACATGAGAACAAGTAAATAGTGATTTAATCTGCATTAAAACACATTGACGGTGTATAGAGCAAGACTGAAAAGAGCCTTCACTGCAAGTAAACACAACCTCTTATATACTGTATACTGACAAGTGACAATCCCAGGAAGCTTAAAGTGAGCACTGGGGTAGTTGACAAGGTGTTCCTTTGTTCAAAAACATTACAAAATGTTCTTGTGTATCATTTTTAATCTGAAGTCCAGTCTATTTGGCAACTGATAGACTTTCAAACATATAAGGAAAACATACAGTCTGAGCTCGAAAGTAGAGTGGAGATACTGTCAGCGGTGGCAACATGTGATACACCCAGAGTAACTTGGGATAAAGTATCTATCCTCCCAATCGTGTTTTATATCAAAGGCTACAGACATTTATCTTACACTATTCAGCACACTCATTCATCCAAATGAGACTAGATTGTCAACTCTCTCTTTCCTTTTGCAAATAGGGACTTTGTGGGCTTTTGAGGAGTTTAGAAAGCAATTTAGACAGCGTGATCCTTGGTGGTCATTGCGTCATTGGTTGTGGCAGTGGCTGAGTCACTGAGGTGTGCTTGTCAGATGCTGGTATTGTGCACTTTTATAAATGTAATTTATAGGTTTTATGTGTTTGTGTGCATTTATTTGTGTGTGTGTGTGTGTGAAGAGGTGAAGGTTGTTAGGCAGACAGGAGTAGAAAAGAGTATAGCAGCAGATAGTGGTAGACAGGTGGAGGCAGGTGCAGAAAAAGGGACAGATAGGGGGGTTAACAATGGATTCCAAAATTAGCGACAGCTGCTGGATCTGTGACTGTGTAACTGGTATCCCAAAGAGTCAACCAGCAAAGAAAAATACATAATTCAGAGAAGAGCTGACATCTTTAGGTTAAAGGTTGAGGATGAAATCCATATGGACAGTGATCATCTGCCAAAATATTGAGGCTCTCTGACACACCGAGCTGTGGTTCAGCTGAACCTGCTGCGCTGGTTTAGACCCAGCAATCAGGTCCCCCTTAGCACACAGCTGGACTAGTCAAATGGACTAAGCTAGTCAAATGCTAAGTGACAGAGCAACAGCCCCATTGTGTGTATCCATGAGGCCTAACCAAAATGTTTTACTTGAAGAGTGACATTCCTTCTTTTGGGGATGGTGTGTTAATTTAGCTTATCGTCTCCACTGTGCATTGTTCATGATTGAACATATTGTCCTATGACTTTGAAATGGAATGTGACACGGATGGATCTCAGCCTAATATGTGATGTTTGCTTCTTTTACGATGATATGACGTGTGGAGGAGAGCTATAAAAGTTAGTGAGTAAGAGTCCTTCCAACAGAACGAGGACCAGGAGCTACTACTACTACTACTACTACTACTACTACTACTACAGGTAGGATTTCCCATCATATCTCCTGCACCCTTACAGGTCTGTTAGAGGTTAGAGAGATATAATAAGATCCTGAAACCACCTTTTTAATTATTATTGCAAATGGTGTTGGCTGATTTACTGATTTGACTTTCTAATAGTTTTGACCGTTTTATGTGAGGTGGTACAGTCGGCCTGTATTTGACTTTGAATATTGCATGCAGCCTAAGTTCACACATTTTCATATTATTTTCAATTTTAGCAGTATAAAAGTCTCAAAGACAGGAGCCTTCCATCAGAAGGATTAGAGCTCTGTACTGAGAGATGAATGGAATTATTGAGTTGAAAACTGGTTATAAAAAAAACAATCTTGTCAAAACTTGTGCAAAGCTAAAGTGACATTTAACTGTTTTTGTGAACAATCTTTTCAGCATTTTTTTTAAGGATGATATTTTTTTAATATAATTTCTTTGTCTTTATAGATAACTGTTCAGGTTCAGTCTGGTGTTCAGCAGTCAGAATGATGACTCCCGCTCTCCTCTCTGTGGCCTTGCTGCTGTTGCTTCTTCCTGGGGTTCCATCTGCAGGTAAGCTTCAGAATAGCTTCAGATTTTTTTTCAAATGTTTTCATTATTACTGAAAATTATTATTTTTTAAATCTCCTCAGCTGTGGTCATTGAAAATAATTACATTGTATTATTACAGTTATAGGATATTGTTTATCCTCCTTATTGTATTTTCTTTACCAACTTTGACTTCCTTTTTTTCAGATCCCACTCTATATCCCATCAGTGTCCTGGTGAAAAACTCTGTAAACCACAGTCCCAATAAGACCTACAGCACTTCTGTGGTTTACAGAGGAATCTTGCGTGGGGAGACCGACACGCTGCAGAAGTCAAACAAAGGCTTTAGGTAATATCACATCAGCTGTTAGCATTAACCCTATTAGGTGCGGCGTGTCACAGACGACGGAAAAACACGTCGTTCATAACACTTCATATATCTTATTTAATATCTCCAGATCAATACAGTGTGGAGACTTAGTGTTTTTTGTTTAGAACCAGAGAAAAGCGCTGTTTCATGGAGGTCCTCTGACAATTGTAGCCCATCCAGAAGCTTTTTTAATCCATCATAGAATTACATTGTCTTTTAGTGTCTTTCTAAGATAAATAAATGATTATGAATCCAAAAATCAACTTGCGCGTATGTTTCGTTTGCTTTGCGACCTTTGGACCGATCGAGCTAGCCCTTTCCAGAGACCTCGTGATATCTTTTAAGGCCCTTCCAGAAGACTGAACGGCTATTTGCTGTGTTTCTTACTAAACAGTGATCTATTTTTCTTTAGCTGGCAGCCATCTTTGATAAGGGCAAATGGCCAAGACTTTGACTGACAGCTGTGTTGACCAATCACATGAAGTAATGTGCCCAAGGAGTTTGCTCAGTGAATAGAGAGCCCATAGAGGAGGGCCTTATTCCCTAGGTCTCTGTGTGTGTATTGGGAGATTACAGAGTCCTGAGATGCTGAGACGGCAGAAAGAAGCCTGGAGGCTGAAATGAGTATGATTTGGCTTACTGATGTCAAATAGCAGACAGATAATACATAAAAGATGACACAACTAACTTTTGGGATGAAAGTGTATGGACTTTAGAGGAAAAAATCTAAATAGTTTTATATTTGTGTTAGTTACAGAGTTTATTTTTTTCCCCTGATTGCCAACACCTAAAAGAACACTTTTGTTAGGGAAATTATGATACCTACCTTCCCTAGGGTTATTTATTAAACTGTTTGCATAGAATATTATTATACTGAATACTCTAAACAAGATAACATGGAGCCATTGCGTGTCCTTGTCTGAGTATGGTGTGTTCCTGAGGGCATACATGCCCTCCCAGACCAGATAGGGGAGACATCATCCATCATTTGATAAATGTAAAGATTCTAACAACTTTTCAAAAGCCAAAAAGGAACTGCCATTACTGTGTGATTTCAATACATTTCTGTGAGATTTAATTTCCATTTAGTCTTTTCTTTTGTCTTTGAAGTCATTTAACAATTCATACATTCATGTGACATCCCTGCAGCATGTGTATCCTGATAGCCCACGTTCTATCCCATCTCCTGTTGTCCTTGCAGGTTCACCTACACACAGGATCCAAACTATGGCCCGTTCCTACAGAGTGTGAACGGTTTGGCTGGAAGTCAAAAACAACAAAACGCACCTACTACAGAAGCTGCTGGTCAAGCCTGCAAACAACGTGACATTCCGTCCTGATGTCGGTGAGTCAACCAAGAGAACACCTTTGTCTTTATGCAGTCAACATCCACAGTATCTTGTGCTTACTGCAAACTGTATAATCTTGTTGCATCTTGATTTTGTTTGCAGGTATTGGATGTTACATCCCAAATCCGAATGACTTAATCATCCTGAACTATGCCAAGTACTAAAGGATGAGCAGCGGCGGAATCCATTCCTGGGATCAAAGCCAGATTCAACTTGCATGATTATGTATTTCACATATTATGATTCAACAAAAATGAATTTGTGTTTCTTATTTAGCGAGAAATAAAGGGAGTGATAAATGGCTGCTAATGTAAACAGTGTGCTAAATGCAGTAAGAAAACTGACTGTTTATAGTACTGACCAGCAAAGAGCTGACTTTATTTTCCCTATAGGGAATCCTTCACCTTCACCTTAAATTGTTCTGCTTGTTAACCAGATACTTTCTCATTCCTTCTTTAATAACATACTACTGTAATACACCTGCTTTGTGTGAATCTTTATGAATCAAGACTAAAGTTAGGAGGTTATGGAGGAATTAAGTAAACATTTTCACTTCTATTTCAAAATGTTTGTGTAATGGCAGCCATAATATTAATGAGCAGGTGCTGAGGAGGAGAAGAATGAAGAGAAGAGAGACAAATTGGCTATTTTGGCCTTTTGGTGGGTTATGGCTGCAAATTCACTACAGGGGTCTGTCTGACCGACCGACCGATTTGCAGCAGTCTGAACGTAGCCTAGACTGCTGAAACACATTGGATATCATATACATTCACAAACATAATGTCAGCTGTTTATCCATAATGTTAATTAACCTTTGAACCCCCTTAAAAGTCAAACATGGAAGAATATTTATTATTCAGATGATATTATAACTCAACATTAAACACAGATGCATGTTGTTTGTTTGTTCACTTATGAAAATACATTGTCAAACAACACCGGCTCTGATCTCATGTTGATGTACTGTGGCTGCTGAATCTTCACCACTTAGTAAATTTCAGGATGATTTGCTCGTTTTCACTGGGAATGTAGCATCCAATACCTGCACAAAAGATCCATAATGTGATATACAGTAAAATGACTACAAGAAAGACTGATCAACAGACATATGCATAGTGGACTTACCAACGTCAGGTCTTATGATTTTGCCATCTGGAGTCTTAACCAGCAGCTCCCAGTATGTATGGTCTTTATCATTTCCAGCCACTCCATTCACACTCTCCAGATACGGGCCATAGTTTGGATCCTCTGTGTGGGGAACGCTGCAGGACCAAACAGAAGAACAATTGATTTGTTAATCTTAGGTGAAGTTATCTTGAACAATGCGCTCTAGTTTTCAAATAAAGGCAACACGAGTAAAGAGATGAAACCGTGATCAGAATTTATATAGTCTTGCTTGCCAGACCCTCCTCCACAGTGCTGCAAAGGAGGGTCTGGCTAGTCTAGCTGGCATTCCGGGATGGGAGAAAAACGTGCTCTGGTTTATTGGCATTCCTTTAAACCAATCACAATCGTCATGGCGGCGCGCTAAGATCCGGAGGGCCGCTGCGCAAAATAGCCTCAGGAAGGCCAGCCTCTGTTTCACCTCCTCAGCATCCATTTTCGCTAATCGAAACGCATCACCTGACCGCTCATTTACCGCGCAACCCGGAGCGCAAGCCCGAGCCCATGTAAAATGATAGAAATTAAGACCGAACCCGGCAAAGATCTTCAGCTCTAGTGCTAGGCACTGGGAAAAGCAGCGGTGCCGATGCAAATAGCTTCTGGAAGGAACTTGTTTTGGTAGAACATGTGCGTTCAAAGGTTGTTTTAGTCGTGCAACAGAAAACTCAGATTGGACAGATAGTCTAGCTAGCTGTCTGGATTTACCATGCAGAGATCTGAGGTGCAGTTAACCATAGTCCTCAGAAATCATCCAGAGTTTAATTCCAACACAAAGAGAAGGAAGGAAACGGACATTGGGGGAAAAGACATGAATCCGGAGCAAGCCCGGAAGTGATATCGACTAGTATTTATATGACTGGCTGATCATATGATTGCCCTTACATGGGGTAGGTTTCTGATTCTGAAAACGGGTCAAATTTGACCTGAAGACAACGCAAGGGTTAACTTACTAATAGGTTGGACTTCTCAACAACAACCATTTGCATCATTGTAGAGAATTGTTTCCCAGAACTTGTCTTCTTCATTTCCACTGCAGGGGACTGCATGGGTTTCAGCTGCAGAAATGTTGCTGACAGCCAGGTGTCTTTTCAGCGATATGTTTACTGGGAGCTGAAACCAACAACAGACTAGAGAAGTATCCATTAACGTTTAATTCCCTCGGTTGCAACTTTGTTGTAATTTAGTTATTAAGTTATAGATAGTCTCTATATAATAATAATAGAGTAAAACACAGGATGATAATGAACAAACCTGAAGTTCTTCATACAGCATGACTCAAAGACAATCACGTCTTTAAACCTTGTCGATTTATTTGATTTGATATATCTTAAAATAAATAAATATTATTGCTTAAACCCATTGGTTAGCTGATATGCTGAGATTGCCTGAAGGAGGGTCTGACCAGCCTTTGTCTTATCAGAGAAATGTATAACAGCTTTGTCTCCACAGTTTTCTTAAAGCTGCAGTAGGTTAGATTGTGAAGAGCCAGGACTTTGCCAACAAATTTGAACATCGATAACTTCTCAGTCCCTCCTCCCTTTCTGCTGCAGCCCAAACCGTCTCCTAAGCCCCTCCCACACAACGGAGTTTGACAGAACTAATGGCATGTCAGACAACATGACTAAACACTAACACAACGTTAACTTTACTCACCAACAGTAAAACGATGCTAACTAGCAGGCTACCGTTAGCCATTTCAGCATCATATCAGACCGACCACTGTGCTAACGTTACTATCATCCTCACCAACGTAGCTTTGTGGACTTTTGACTACTAATAACCAGAGGAGCGGTCTTTTTTTTTTTTTTTACATAATTCATGTAGTTCTACTGGAACATAGGGTCAGTTTCAGCAAATATGACATAAAGTTAGTTTTATAAGACTTACCTACTGCATCTTTAAAGTAACTATGAGGACCTTTTAATTGTTTCTTGAACTGTTCAATTTTCCATCTGATGATTTTAAATGACCAGTAACAGAAAACAAGACTAACAGTGAAAAGAAAGCTTTTATCATACAGTTTTTATTAATGCCTTTGCACGGGTCCGATTTCATCTCTCATTTTACCCGGTAACGCTAACTCAGTAATACAGTGGGTAATACAGCACCAGCCGGCACACTGAAAAGACCTTTACGACAGCAGGTGTGGTAAAAACACAACCGCTATTGTCCAAAGGGGCCGCAAGAATCAACACAAACTGAAAGTTCCTCATAGCCACTTTAAAGTTCAGTTTAAAGGTGATTGGAGTACATTGTTTACCTGTTGAAAACAGAGGATAGAAAAACTGAATTTCAAGTCATTTATTGTTGGAATACAGTTAAAAATATTTGGTATTGCACTAATAAACATTTCAACTTACCTGACTCTGGTAGCATTTTTGTCGTTTTGTATTGTTGATGTAAGACAAGGAAGCAAGTTGCAAAATATTTCTAATTCCTGAGTGGAACACATTCTGGTTTGCCGGAAAATGTGGGTGTATATAGGCATGCTCTGATGGAATTTTTACAACATGAATAAACTGAGCCTTTGTGTAGTTGATAGTTGGTGTTTCCCAGCCATTGTGGAGAGTTGGCATCCTCAGAGGCTACAAACAGGGCAGGAGGTGCTGACATTTCTTCATCAGCCACATTCAAAGTACAGTTTAGACTGGTTTTGCTGACATTTTCGGTTTTTGCAAGTAAATACAACAGCTTTTAGATGGTAACATATAGTTATTATCTGTATGCAGTTGAATATTTCAACCTTTTTTTATTGCTTCTAACCTTCTCTGTCATCATTCAGTTAAAATGTCAGCATAGCCGATCTCACAGCCCAGCTGCTGTCATTAGCCTGTGTTTTTGTTTATTTTGTCTGAAGATGCCGGACCATAAAATAATGGTTTTTCTGCAGCTCAGCAGCTTGCTAATGACTGCTGGTCAACATAGTATTAATAAGCCACAATCAAATGTCATTATTGTTCAGTTGTCTGACAACGTAATCAAAAAGATGTACATGAGAACAAGTAAATAGTGATTTAATCTGCATTAAAACACATTGACGGTGTATAGAGCAAGACTGAAAAGAGCCTTCACTGCAAGTAAACACAACCTCTTATATACTGTATACTGACAAGTGACAATCCCAGGAAGCTTAAAGTGAGCACTGGGGTAGTTGACAAGGTGTTCCTTTGTTCAAAAACATTACAAAATGTTCTTGTGTATCATTTTTAATCTGAAGTCCAGTCTATTTGGCAACTGATAGACTTTCAAACATATAAGGAAAACATACAGTCTGAGCTCGAAAGTAGAGTGGAGATACTGTCAGCGGTGGCAACATGTGATACACCCAGAGTAACTTGGGATAAAGTATCTATCCTCCCAATCGTGTTTTATATCAAAGGCTACAGACATTTATCTTACACTATTCAGCACACTCATTCATCCAAATGAGACTAGATTGTCAACTCTCTCTTTCATTTTGCAAATAGGGACTTTGTGGGCTTTTGAGGAGTTTAGAAAGCAATTTAGACAGCGTGATCCTTGGTGGTCATTGCGTCATTGGTTGTGGCAGTGGCTGAGTCACTGAGGTGTGCTTGTCAGATGCTGGTATTGTGCACTTTTATAAATGTAATTTATAGGTTTTATGTGTTTGTGTGCATTTATTTGTGTGTGTGTGTGTGTGAAGAGGTGAAGGTTGTTAGGCAGACAGGAGTAGAAAAGAGTATAGCAGCAGATAGTGGTAGACAGGTGGAGGCAGGTGCAGAAAAAGGGACAGATAGGGGGGTTAACAATGGATTCCAAAATAGTGCGACAGCTGCTGGATCTGTGACTGTGTAACTGGTATCCCAAAGAGTCAACCAGCAAAGAAAAATACATAATTCAGAGAAGAGCTGACATCTTTAGGTTAAAGGTTGAGGATGAAATCCATATGGACAGTGATCATCTGCCAAAATATTGAGGCTCTCTGACACACCGAGCTGTGGTTCAGCTGAACCTGCTGCGCTGGTTTAGACCCAGCAATCAGGTCCCCCTTAGCACACAGCTGGACTAGTCAAATGGACTAAGCTAGTCAAATGCTAAGTGACAGAGCAACAGCCCCATTGTGTGTATCCATGAGGCCTAACCAAAATGTTTTACTTGAAGAGTGACATTCCTTCTTTTGGGGATGGTGTGTTAATTTAGCTTATCGTCTCCACTGTGCATTGTTCATGATTGAACATATTGTCCTATGACTTTGAAATGGAATGTGACACGGATGGATCTCAGCCTAATATGTGATGTTTGCTTACGATGATATGACGTGTGGAGGAGAGCTATAAAAGTTAGTGAGTAAGAGTCCTTCCAACAGAACGAGGACCAGGAGCTACTACTACTACTACTACTACTACTACTACTACTACTACTACAGGTAGGATTTCCCATCATATCTCCTGCACCCTTACAGGTCTGTTAGAGGTTAGAGAGATATAATAAGATCCTGAAACCACCTTTTTAATTATTATTGCAAATGGTGTTGGCTGATTTACTGATTTGACTTTCTAATAGTTTTGACCGTTTTATGTGAGGTGGTACAGTCGGCCTGTATTTGACTTTGAATATTGCATGCAGCCTAAGTTCACACATTTTCATATTATTTTCAATTTTCAGCAGTGGCGGCAGTAAAAGTCTCAAAGACAGGAGCCTTCCATCAGAAGGATTAGAGCTCTGTACTGAGAGATGAATGGAATTATTGAGTTGAAAACTGGTTATAAAAAAAACAATCTTGTCAAAACTTGTGCAAAGCTAAAGTGACATTTAACAGTTTTTGTGAACAATCTTTTCAGCATTTTTTTTAAGGATGATATTTTTTTAATATAATTTCTTTGTCTTTATAGATAACTGTTCAGGTTCAGTCTGGTGTTCAGCAGTCAGAATGATGACTCCCGCTCTCCTCTCTGTGGCCTTGCTGCTGTTGCTTCTTCCTGGGGTTCCATCTGCAGGTAAGCTTCAGAATAGCTTCAGATTTTTTTTCAAATGTTTTTATTGTTACTGAAAATTATTATTTTTTAAATCTCCTCAGCTGTGGTCATTGAGAATAATTACATTGTATTATTACAGTTATAGGATATTGTTTATCCTCCTTATTGTATTTTCTTTACCAACTTTGACTTCCTTTTTTTCAGATCCCACTCTATATCCCATCAGTGTCCTGGTGAAAAACTCTGTAAACCAAAGTCCCAATAAGACCTACAGCACTTCTGTGGTTTACAGAGGAATCTTGCTGGGTGGACTGACGAGACTGCAGAAGTCAAACAAAGGCTTTAGGTAATATCACATCAGCTGTTAGCATTAACCCTATTAGGTCGGCGCTGTCACAGACGACGGAAAAACACGTCGTTCATAACACTTCATATATCTTATTTAATATCTCCAGATCAATACAGTGTAGAGACTTAGTGTTTTTTGTTTAGAACCAGAGAAAAGCGCTGTTTCATGGAGGTCCTCTGACAATTGTAGCCCATCCAGAAGCTTTTTTAATCCATCATAGAATTACATTGTCTTTTAGTGTCTTTCTAAGATAAATAAATGATTATGAATCCAAAAATCAACTTGCGCGTATGTTTCGTTTGCTTTGCGACCTTTGGACCGATCGAGCTAGCCCTTTCCAGAGACCTCGTTGGTGTCTTCATAGCCCTTCCAGAAGACTGAACGGCTATTTGCTGTGTTTTGTACTAAACAGTGATCTATTTTTCTTTAGCTGGCAGCCATCTTTGATAAGGGCAAATGGCCAAGACTTTGACTGACAGCTGTGTTGACCAATCACATGAAGTAATGTGCCCAAGGAGTTTGCTCAGTGAATAGAGAGCCCATAGAGGAGGGCCTTATTCCCTAGGTCTCTGTGTGTGTATTGGGAGATTACAGAGTCCTGAGACGCTGAGACGGCAGAAAGAAGCCTGGAGGCTGAAATGAGTATGATTTGGCTTACTGATGTCAAATAGCAGACAGATAATACACAAAAGATGACACAACTAACTTTTGGGATGAAAGTGTATGGACTTTAGAGGAAAAAATCTAAATAGTTTTATATTTGTGTTAGTTACAGAGTTTATTTTTTTCCCCTGATTGCCAACACCTAAAAGAACACTTTTGTTAGGGAAATTATGATACCTACCTTCCCTAGGGTTATTTATTAAACTGTTTGCATAGAATATTATTATACTGAATACTCTAAACAAGATAACATGGAGCCATTGCGTGTCCTTGTCTGAGTATGGTGTGTTCCTGAGGGCATACATGCCCTCCCAGACCAGATAGGGGAGACATCATCCATCATTTGATAAATGTAAAGATTCTAACAACTTTTCAAAAGCCAAAAAGGAACTGCCATTACTGTTCTCTGTGTGATTTCAATACATTTCTGTGAGATTTAATTTCCATTTAGTCTTTTCTTTTGTCTTTGAAGTCATTTAACAATTCATACATTCATGTGACATCCCTGCAGCATGTGTATCCTGATAGCCCACGTTCTATCCCATCTCCTGTTGTCCTTGCAGGTTCACCTACACACAGGATCCAAACTATGGCCCGTTCCTACAGAGTGTGAACGGTTTGGCTGGAAGTCAACAAAAACGCACCTACTGGGAGCTGCTGGTCAAGCCTGCAAACAACGTGACATTCCGTCCTGATGTCGGTGAGTCAACCAAGAGAACACCTTTGTCTTTATGCAGTCAACATCCACAGTATCTTGTTCTTACTGAAACTGTATAATCTTGTTGCATCTTGATTTTGTTTGCAGGTATTGGATGTTACATCCCAAATCCGAATGACTTAATCATCCTGAACTATGCCAAGTACTAAAGGATGAGCAGCCGCTGGAAATCTCCATGGGATCAAAGCCAGATTCAACTGTATGATTATGTATTTCACATATTATGATTCAACAAAAATGAATTTGTGTTTCTTATTTAGCGAGAAATAAAGGGGTGATAAATGGCTGCTAATGTAAACAGTGTGCTAAATGCAGTAAGAAAACTGACTGTTTATAGTACTGACCAGCAAAGAGCTGACTTTATTTTCCCATGGGAATCCCTACCTTCACCTTAAATTGTTCTGCTTGTTAACCAGATACTTTCTCATTCCTTCTTTAATAACATACTACTGTAATACACCTGCTTTGTGTGAATCTTTATGAATCAAGACTAAAGTTAGGGAGGTTATGGAGGAATTAAGTAAACATTTTCACTTCTATTTCAAAATGTTTGTGTAATGGCAGCCATAACATTAATGAGCAGGTGCTGAGGAGGAGAAGAATGAAGAGAAAGAGAGACAAATTGGCTATTTTGGCCTTTTGTGGGGTTATGGCTGCAAATTCACTACAGGGGTCTGTCTGACCGGACGACCGATTTGCAGCAGTCTGAACGTAGCCTAGACTGCTGAAACACATTGGATATCATATTCAAAACGCAAACATAATGTCAGCTGTTTATCCATAATGTTAATTAACCTTTGAACCCCCTTAAAAGTCAAACATGGAAGAATATTTATTATTCAGATGATATTATAACTCAACATTAAACACAGATGCATGTTGTTTGTTTGTTCACTTATGAAAATACATTGTCAAACAACACCGGCTCTGATCTCATGTTGATGTACTGTGGCTGCTGAATCTTCACCACTTAGTAAATTTCAGGATGATTTGCTCGTTTTCACTGGGAATGTAGCATCCAATACCTGCACAAAAAGATCCATAATGTGATATACAGTAAAAATGACTACAAGAAAGACTGATCAACAGACATATGCATAGTGGACTTACCAACGTCAGGTCTTATGATTTTGCCATCTGGAGTCTTAACCAGCAGCTCCCAGTATGTATGGTCTTTATCATTTCCAGCCACTCCATTCACACTCTCCAGGTACGGGCCATAGTTTGGATCCTCTGTGTAGGTGAACCTGCAGGACCAAACAGAAGAACAATTGATTTGTTAATCTTAGGTGAAGTTATCTTGAACTAATGCGCTCTAGTTTTCAAATAAAGGCAACACGAGTAAAGAGATGAAACCGTGATCAGAATTTATATAGTCTTGCTTTGCCAGACCCTCCTCCACAATGCTGCAAAGGAGGGTCTGGCTAGTCCACGCGGCATTCCGGGATGGGAGAAAAACGTGCTCTGGTTTATTGGCATTCCTTTAAACCAATCACAATCGTCATGGGCGGCGCTAAGATCCGGAGGAGCCGCTGCAAAATAGCCTCAGGAAGGCCAGCCTCTGTTTCACCTCCTCAGCATCCATTTTCGCTTAATCGAAAGCAACGCATCACCTGACCGCTCATTTACCGCGCAACCCGGAGCGCAAGCCCGAGCCCGTGTAAAATGATAGAAATTAAGACCGAACCCGACAAAGATCTTCAGCTCTAGTGCTAGGCACTGGGAAAAGCAGCGGTGCCGATGCAAATAGCTTCTGGAAGGAACTTGTTTTGGTAGAACATGTGTACGTTCAAAGGTTGTTTTAGTCGTGCAACAGAAAACTCAGATTGGACAGATAGTCTAGCTAGCTGTCTGGATTTACCATGCAGAGATCTGAGGTGCAGTTAACCATAGTCCTCAGAAATCATCCAGAGTTTAATTCCAACACAAAGAAAGCGGAAGGAAACGGACATTGGCGAAAAGACATGAATCCGGAGCAAGCCCGGAAGTGATATCGACTAGTATTTATATGACTGGCTGATCATATGATTGCCCTTACATGGGGTAGGTTTCTGATTCTGAAAACGGGTCAAATTTGACCTGAAGACAACGCAAGGGTTAACTTACTAATAGGTTGGACTTCTCAACAACAACCATTTGCATCATTGTAGAGAATTGTTTCCCAGAACTTGTCTTCTTCATTTCCACTGCAGGGGACTGCATGGGTTTCAGCTGCAGAAATGTTGCTGACAGCCAGGTGTCTTTTCAGCGATATGTTTACTGGGAGCTGAAACCAACAACAGACTAGAGAAGTATCCATTAACGTTTAATTCCCTCGGTTGCAACTTTGTTGTAATTTAGTTATTAAGTTATAGATAGTCTCTATATAATAATAATAATAGAGTAAAACACAGGATGATAATGAACAAACCTGAAGTTCTTCATACAGCATGACTCAAAGACAATCACGTCTTTAAACCTTGTCGATTTATTTGATTTGATATATCTTAAAATAAATAAATATTATTGCTTAAACCCATTGGTTAGCTGATATGCTGAGATTGCCTGAAGGAGGGTCTGACCAGCCTTTGTCTTATCAGAGAAATGTATAACAGCTTTGTCTCCACAGTTTTCTTAAAGCTGCAGTAGGTTAGATTGTGAAGAGCCAGGACTTTGCCAACAAATTTGAACATCAATAACTTCTCAGTCCCTCCTCCCTTTCTGCTGCAGCCCAAACCGTCTCCTAAGCCCCTCCCACACAACGGAGTTTGACAGAACTAATGGCATGTCAGACAACATGACTAAACACTAACACAACGTTAACTTTACTCACTAACAGTAAAACGATGCTAACTAGCAGGCTACCGTTAGCCATTTCAGCATCATATCAGACCGACCACTGTGCTAACGTTACTATCATCCTCACCAACGTAGCTTTGTGGACTTTTGACTACTAATAACCAGAGGAGCGGTCTTTTTTTTTTTTTTACATAATTCATGTAGTTCTACTGGAACATAGGGTCAGTTTCAGCAAATATGACATAAAGTTAGTTTTATAAGACTTACCTACTGCATCTTTAAAGTAACTATGAGGACCTTTTAATTGTTTCTTGAACTGTTCAATTTTCCATCTGATGATTTTAAATGACCAGTAACAGAAAACAAGACTAACAGTGAAAAGAAAGCTTTTATCATACAGTTTTTATTAATGCCTTTGCACGGGTCCGATTTCATCTCTCATTTTACCCGGTAACGCTAACTCAGTAATACAGTGGGTAATACAGCACCAGCCGGCACACTGAAAAGACCTTTACGACAGCAGGTGTGGTAAAAACACAACCGCTATTGTCCAAAGGGGCCGCAAGAATCAACACAAACTGAAAGTTCCTCATAGCCACTTTAAAGTTCAGTTTAAAGGTGATTGGAGTACATTGTTTACCTGTTGAAAACAGAGGATAGAAAAACTGAATTTCAAGTCATTTATTGTTGGAATACAGTTAAAAATATTTGGTATTGCACTAATAAACATTTCAACTTACCTGACTCTGGTAGCATTTTTGTCGTTTTGTATTGTTGATGTAAGACAAGGAAGCAAGTTGCAAAATATTTCTAATTCCTTGAGTGGAACACATTCTGGTTTACGGGAAAATGTGGGTGTATATAGGCATGCTCTGATGGAATTTTTACAACATGAATAAACTGAGCCTTTGTGTAGTTGATAGTTGGTGTTTCCCAGCCATTGTGGAGAGTTGGCATCCTCAGAGGCTACAAACAGGGCAGGAGGTGCTGACATTTCTTCATCAGCCACATTCAAAGTACAGTTTAGACTGGTTTTGCTGACATTTTTCGTGTTTTGCAAGTAAATACAACAGCTTTTAGATGGTAACATATAGTTATTATCTGTATGCAGTTGAATATTTCAACCTTTTATTGCTTCTAACCTTCTCTGTCATCATTCAGTTAAAATGTCAGCATAGCCGATCTCACAGCCCAGCTGCTGTCATTAGCCTGTGTTTTTGTTTATTTTGTCTGAAGATGCCGGGACCATAAAATAATGGTTTTTTCTGCAGCTCAGCAGCTTGCTAATGACTGCTGGTCAACATAGTATTAATAAGCCACAATCAAATGTCATTATTGTTCAGTTGTCTGACAACGTAATCAAAAAAGATGTACATGAGAACAAGTAAATAGTGATTTAATCTGCATTAAAACACATTGACGGTGTATAGAGCAAGACTGAAAAGAGCCTTCACTGCAAGTAAACACAACCTCTTATATACTGTATACTGACAAGTGACAATCCCAGGAAGCTTAAAGTGAGCACTGGGGTAGTTGACAAGGTGTTCCTTTGTTCAAAAACATTACAAAATGTTCTTGTGTATCATTTTTAATCTGAAGTCCAGTCTATTTGGCAACTGATAGACTTTCAAACATATAAGGAAAACATACAGTCTGAGCTCGAAAGTAGAGTGGAGATACTGTCAGCGGTGGCAACATGTGATACACCCAGAGTAACTTGGGATAAAGTATCTATCCTCCCAATCGTGTTTTATATCAAAGGCTACAGACATTTATCTTACACTATTCAGCACACTCATTCATCCAAATGAGACTAGATTGTCAACTCTCTCTTTCATTTTGCAAATAGGGACTTTGTGGGCTTTTGAGGAGTTTAGAAAGCAATTTAGACAGCGTGATCCTTGGTGGTCATTGCGTCATTGGTTGTGGCAGTGGCTGAGTCACTGAGGTGTGCTTGTCAGATGCTGGTATTGTGCACTTTTATAAATGTAATTTATAGGTTTTATGTGTTTGTGTGCATTTATTTGTGTGTGTGTGTGTGAAGAGGTGAAGGTTGTTAGGCAGACAGGAGTAGAAAAGAGTATAGCAGCAGATAGTGGTAGACAGGTGGAGGCAGGTGCAGAAAAAGGGACAGATAGGGGGGTTAACAATGGATTCCAAAATAGTGCGACAGCTGCTGGATCTGTGACTGTGTAACTGGTATCCCAAAGAGTCAACCAGCAAAGAAAAATACATAATTCAGAGAAGAGCTGACATCTTTAGGTTAAAGGTTGAGGATGAAATCCATATGGACAGTGATCATCTGCCAAAATATTGAGGCTCTCTGACACACCGAGCTGTGGTTCAGCTGAACCTGCTGCGCTGGTTTAGACCCAGCAATCAGGTCCCCCTTAGCACACAGCTGGACTATAAACTGCAGCTAAGCTAGTCAAATGCTAAGTGACAGAGCAACAGCCCCATTGTGTGTATCCATGAGGCCTAACCAAAATGTTTTACTTGAAGAGTGACATTCCTTCTTTTGGGGATGGTGTGTTAATTTAGCTTATCGTCTCCACTGTGCATTGTTCATGATTGAACATATTGTCCTATGACTTTGAAATGGAATGTGACACGGATAGATCTCAGCCTAATATGTGATGTGTGCTTGTTTTACGATGATATGACGTGTGGAGGAGAGCTATAAAAGTTAGTGAGTAAGAGTCCTTCCAACAGAACGAGGACCAGGAGCTACTACTACTACTACTACTACTACTACTACTACTACAGGTAGGATTTCCCATCATATCTCCTGCACCCTTACAGGTCTGTTAGAGGTTAGAGAGATATAATAAGATCCTGAAACCACCTTTTTAATTATTATTGCAAATGGTGTTGGCTGATTTACTGATTTGACTTTCTAATAGTTTTGACCGTTTTATGTGAGGTGGTACAGTCGGCCTGTATTTGACTTTGAATATTGCATGCAGCCTAAGTTCACACATTTTCATATTATTTTCAATTTTCAGCAGTGGCAGTATAAAAGTCTCAAAGACAGGAGCCTTCCATCAGAAGGATTAGAGCTCTGTACTGAGAGATGAATGGAATTATTGAGTTGAAAACTGGTTATAAAAAAAACAATCTTGTCAAAACTTGTGCAAAGCTAAAGTGACATTTAACAGTTTTTGTGAACAATCTTTTCAGCATTTTTTTTAAGGATGATATTTTTTTAATATAATTTCTTTGTCTTTATAGATAACTGTTCAGGTTCAGTCTGGTGTTCAGCAGTCAGAATGATGACTCCCGCTCTCCTCTCTGTGGCCTTGCTGCTGTTGCTTCTTCCTGGGGTTCCATCTGCAGGTAAGCTTCAGAATAGCTTCAGATTTTTTTTCAAATGTTTTTATTGTTACTGAAAATTATTATTTTTTAAATCTCCTCAGCTGTGGTCATTGAGAATAATTACATTGTATTATTACAGTTATAGGATATTGTTTATCCTCCTTATTGTATTTTCTTTACCAACTTTGACTTCCTTTTTTTCAGATCCCACTCTATATCCCATCAGTGTCCTGGTGAAAAACTCTGTAAACCAAAGTCCCAATAAGACCTACAGCACTTCTGTGGTTTACAGAGGAATCTTGCTGGGTGGACTGACGAGACTGCAGAAGTCAAACAAAGGCTTTAGGTAATATCACATCAGCTGTTAGCATTAACCCTATTAGGTCGGCGCGTCACAGACGACGGAAAAACGCTGTTCATAACACTTCATATATCTTATTTAATATCTCCAGATCAATACAGTGTAGAGACTTAGTGTTTTTTGTTTAGAACCAGAGAAAAGCGCTGTTTCATGGAGGTCCTCTGACAATTGTAGCCCATCCAGAAGCTTTTTTAATCCATCATAGAATTACATTGTCTTTTAGTGTCTTTCTAAGATAAATAAATGATTATGAATCCAAAAATCAACTTGCGCGTATGTTTCTTTTGCTTTGCGACCTTTGGACCGATCGAGCTAGCCCTTTCCAGAGACCTCGTTGGTGTCTTCATAGCCCTTCCAGAAGACTGAACGGCTATTTGCTGTGTTTTGTACTAAACAGTGATCTATTTTTCTTTAGCTGGCAGCCATCTTTGATAAGGGCAAATGGCCAAGACTTTGACTGACAGCTGTGTTGACCAATCACATGAAGTAATGTGCCCAAGGAGTTTGCTCAGTGAATAGAGAGCCCATAGAGGAGGGCCTTATTCCCTAGGTCTCTGTGTGTGTATTGGGAGATTACAGAGTCCTGAGACGCTGAGACGGCAGAAAGAAGCCTGGAGGCTGAAATGAGTATGATTTGGCTTACTGATGTCAAATAGCAGACAGATAATACACAAAAGATGACACAACTAACTTTTGGGATGAAAGTGTATGGACTTTAGAGGAAAAAATCTAAATAGTTTTATATTTGTGTTAGTTACAGAGTTTATTTTTTTCCCCTGATTGCCAACACCTAAAAGAACACTTTTGTTAGGGAAATTATGATACCTACCTTCCCTAGGGTTATTTATTAAACTGTTTTGCATAGAATATTATTATACTGAATACTCTAAACAAGATAACATGGAGCCATTGCGTGTCCTTGTCTGAGTATGGTGTGTTCCTGAGGGCATACAGCCCTCCCAGACCAGATAGGGGGAGACATCATCCATCATTTGATAAATGTAAAGATTCTAACAACTTTTCAAAAGCCAAAAAGGAACTGCCATTACTGTTCTCTGTGTGATTTCAATACATTTCTGTGAGATTTAATTTCCATTTAGTCTTTTCTTTTGTCTTTGAAGTCATTTAACAATTCATACATTCATGTGACATCCCTGCAGCATGTGTATCCTGATAGCCCACGTTCTATCCCATCTCCTGTTGTCCTTGCAGGTTCACCTACACACAGGATCCAAACTATGGCCCGTTCCTACAGAGTGTGAACGGTTTGGCTGGAAGTCAACAAAAACGCACCTACTGGGAGCTGCTGGTCAAGCCTGCAAACAACGTGACATTCCGTCCTGATGTCGGTGAGTCAACCAAGAGAACACCTTTGTCTTTATGCAGTCAACATCCACAGTATCTTGTTCTTACTGAAACTGTATAATCTTGTTGCATCTTGATTTTGTTTGCAGGTATTGGATGTTACATCCCAAATCCGAATGACTTAATCATCCTGAACTATGCCAAGTACTAAAGGATGAGCAGCCGCTGGAAATCTCCATGGGATCAAAGCCAGATTCAACTGTATGATTATGTATTTCACATATTATGATTCAACAAAAATGAATTTGTGTTTCTTATTTAGCGAGAAAGCAAGGGGGGTGATAAATGGCTGCTAATGTAAACAGTGTGCTAAATGCAGTAAGAAAACTGACTGTTTATAGTACTGACCAGCAAAGAGCTGACTTTATTTTCCCATGGGAATCCCTACCTTCACCTTAAATTGTTCTGCTTGTTAACCAGATACTTTCTCATTCCTTCTTTAATAACATACTACTGTAATACACCTGCTTTGTGTGAATCTTTATGAATCAAGAAACAAAAATAAAAATCTCTTTTACAGCATCAAATCTGTGTAAGAAAAAAAACTAACTCTTTTGTGCTGATGGCGTTGGCTCAATGAACATCTGATGTGGCACGTTAAAAGCCAGGATCTAGTGGTGCTGTTCCAACATTTTTAGTGCAGAGAAATGGTTTACACTTGGTTGTGGGGTTGTGGATGGTGGATGGATGATTTCATCTAAACAAATGAATATTTAAAGAAATTGTTGCAGATCTGAATAGCATTAAACAATTGATAATAACAAATTAGGCAAAACATTCATGATGATGATGATGACAATACAGGTGAAAATGTCCATTCAATTCACATCAATACTCTCTTTGTTCTGCCTGGTGTGGTTTGGTTTGGAGGGAAAAGAGAGTCACAGGCCTGAAAGGTGATTATATATCCTTGGAAAGGGGAATGGTTTAAAGTGCTCATATTATGCTTTTTGGCTATTTCCCTTTCCTTCATTTTGTTATATATCTTTTTTCGTGCATGTAATCGGTTTACAAAGTGAAAAAGCCAAGAGTCCACCCCAAAGGGACTTACCATCTCCCAGAGAAAACACTGTTCACAAACTGCTCCAAACAGCTCTGTTGTAGTCCAGCCTTTACTTCAGTGACAAACGCGCATTATTTTGCGTCACTTTGTAACAAACGTTATAATGCTCGCCTAGCTGCTAGCATGGCACACCCTCATACTCTGCTTCTGACTGGCTAGCAGTCCTTACCTAGGTACTGCGCATGTGATGCCTCACTCTGTAGCTAAAACAGAGAGCTCAACACACAGGGTAAAAATAGGAGCTGCATCAATGTGCAGTACAACAAAAATATGGTGTTTTTTGAAAATTAAACCATGTAAACCTATTCTGATATAACCTCTAAATACAATTATGAACCTGTAAATGAGCATAATATGAGCTCTTTAAGTCATGATTGACAGCACTTGCAATGATGCAGGTGAGGTAGAGACTTGATATTTAACACTGTGTTTAGCAACTTTACAACCAGCCAATCCAAGAGGCCCATCTTGTCTTTAAACGAGTCCCTCTTGAGACTGTACAGAGATACATTAATTGTAGGACAATATTATTAAAGCTAAAACATGGCTGTATGCTTTGGTAAATGAATACATGATAATAATGGAAGGTGTGGGCTGCTTAGATCGTGGTTGTTGGCTTAAACATTTAAACAGTGGTGGGGCCTTTTAAGATCTTCAGATAATATGTCATTCTCTTTGTCTCACTCTTGCTCTAATGGATTTGTGATTCCAATATGAAGAACCTGCCAAAATCTGCACACACTCAGTGAACACAGTAAAGACTCTGTGGAGTCAGTTTACCCAGATTACAAAAAAAAACGTTTTGTCTCTTATTACAATCTAACCATTTCATTTGTCCATGTTTTGAGACATTTGAATAGAATTTCATTTCTGGTGCTCACAGCATTAAAAAGTGACATTTAAAAGGGTGATTGGCCTTCTGTCAGGACACTTGGAAACATTGGATATCATATTCAAAACACAAACATGTCAGCTGTTTATCCATAATGTTAATTAAACTTTGAAACCCCTTAAAATCCAAACATGGAAGAACATTTTTTATTCAGATGATATTATAACTCAACATTAAACAAAGATGCATGTTGTTTGTTTGTTCACTTATGAAAATACATTGTCAAACAACACCGGCTCTGATCTCATGTTGATGTACTGTGGCTGCTGAATCTTCACCACTTAGTAAATTTCAGGATGATTTGCTCGTTTTCACTGGGAATGTAGCATCCAATACCTGCACAAAAAGATCCATAATGTGAAGTAAAATAAAAAAAAAAAAAATTATACAAGAAAAACTGATCAACAGACATATGCCATAGTGGACTTACCAACGTCAGGTCTTATGATTTTGCCATCTGGAGTCTTAACCAGCAGCTCCCAGTATGTATGGTCTTTATCATTTCCAGCCACTCCATTCACACTCTCCAGGTACGGGCCCATAGTTTGGATCCTCTGTGTAGGTGAACCTGCAGGACCAAACAGAAGAACAATTGATTTGTTAATCTTAGGTGAAGTTATCTTGAACAATGTGCGCTCTAGTTTTCAAATAAAGGCAACACGAGTAAAGAGATGAAACCGTGATCAGAATTTATATAGTCTGGCTAGTCCACGCAGCATTCCGGGATGGGAGAAAAACGTGCTCTGGTTTATTGGCATTTCTTTAAACCAATCTCAATCGTCATGGGCGGCGCTAAGATCCGGAGGAGCCGCTGCAAAATAGCCTCGGGAAGTTGTTTTAGTTGTGAGAATAAAAAAAGTCCTCCAGAAGCCAGCCTCCGTTTCACCTCCTCAGCATCCTTTTTCACGCTAACCGAACCTAATCTGACCGCTCATTTACCGCGCAAGCCCGAGCCCGTGTAAAATGATAGAAATTAAGACCAAACCCGACAAAGATCTTCATCTTCTAGTGCTAGGCTCCTCATAAATCCACCGGAGTTTCCTGCGGCACCGGAGCAATCGCTCCGACTAGTATTTATATGACTTGCTGATCATATGATTGCACTTACATGGGGTAGGTGTGTTAGAAAGCGTCCCAGCATGCACAGGAGCAAAAGATTCATATAGATGCAATAAGTGTAATTGTATGTGTGTCCATGCATGTTATTTTGTGCACCAAACAAGGCTAATCAGTGTTGCTAATACTGCATCTGTTCATATGTGACCTTTTAGTCACTGTTGGACAATCTTGTGTTCTTAGTTTTCTAATGACACAAACAAGGTCTTTCTATGTTTTTCATCAGACTTACAATCTGAGTTTCGATCTACATTGCGCACCATTAGTTATGAGTTATACTGTGTGAGTGATGTAGTGTTGGAGATAAGCTAAGTCAAAGATTAGTGTTTGGTACACAATCTTATCTGAACAACCGTACCTTTTGTTAATAAACTTCTTCCAATTTAAAATAATTTTATAGTTTCAATCCACATGCATACAGTCAGTGGGAGACAGTGTCCAGCAGATAGACTTTTGAAAGTGACGATATTTTTATTATTTTATTATATTTATTTATTTCTTCTGATGTGACAGCATCTGGGAAGATATCCGCGCAATGCAACTATAATTATATAATGAGTAGCTAAGTATTAAAAACTCTAAATCCTCCACTCATTGTCATCCAGCTGTGATTCAGAGTTTCCATTGAGCCAGTGTCGGTGTCGCCTTAAAGAGTAACCTAATGTGAAAAGCAGTGTTTCACTGCCCTCTCTGGTTGAAATATAAAGGTCTGCTGCCTCTTGACACCCACTAATGTTCAGTTACTTCATTATCCCAAATGGGAAACTTGATATGCAGTCAGGAGTGCAAGATAAAAAAAAGAAACACATTCAAACAACATACAAATAAACAAGACAACAATACAAAGACATGAGTACAATGATGATGGTGGTTATGCGTGTGGATATAAGCTCTGTGGATCAGTGTTGTAGTTTTAAAGATATTACAGAAAAGGAAATGTTATCCATCATACTGGCTCAGTGTTTGCTTACAGTTTAGCTTAGCTGTTTTACTAATTTCACAAAAGAATACAAAGAAATACCGTATGTGTAAATGTATTTCAGCACGTCCTGTTTAAGATGTGTTCAAGGGTCTGGAGAAAGAGGGGTCCCACTGTAAAAATGCTTATTTTGAAAAAAATATTTTTATCTTGTGAGATGATTATGAATAACTTTTTCAACCAATCAGCAGGTTTATGTACTTGTAAGGGGATTTAGCAAATAACGTTTCAAATAACACAGAAAAGGAGGAAGAATTAGCCTATGACTAATAAAGTCATAAAGAAAACATGCCCCAGGCACTCAAAGTTGGTTACAAAAAGTGATAAAGGGCCTTTAACTAACTAAAAATCGGTTTGAGTGGCCTTTTATCACTTTTTGTAAACAAACCTTGAGTGCCTGGACATGGTTTTTTTTATGACTTTATTAGACATAATTCTTCCTCCTTTCCGTGTACGTCATTCCCTTCCATTAGCATCGGTGGTTAAAAAGGACCCCAGAAGTGCTCCTGCTACTTTTTTCTTTTACAAATCAAGTTTTGAATAAGTTGAGGACTGTCACTCTTTCTGATGTGATGATCTTACTTAAAGTTTGCATTGGAGTCCATGAGTCTCTTCAGTGCACCCAGCAGGATCCCTCTGTAAGCCACATGAGTGCTGAACGTCTCAGGAGCGGTGCCTAGCAAGCTGTTCTCCACCAACACGTCAATGGGAACTGGTGGGCTCGCTGCATGATAGATGAGGAAAAAAAAGAAAATTATATGATTTTTGAGATCTAGAAATGAAGAAAATCAATTCATATAAAGTGTATGAAGTATGAATTATTCTGAAGCTTACTTTGAGTCAGAGCCCCGGGAAGCAGCAGCAGCAGGGCTGCAGAGAGCACAGCGGCCATGGTCGTCGTCATCATCATCACGGCTGAGACTTAGCTGACTGTAAGTTCACCGGACTTCCACAGTGACTGGGATTTATTCCAATCATCACGCTTTACATAGTGGAGCAGAGATAACTTTGATTATCTTGGTTTGAAAAAGCTGATAACGTTTTCCATTGGGCCGACTGAAAAGTCAACTTGAGGTTATGTTATGAAATGTTTGCACTGCTACATTTGGTAAACAGTGGAATGAACAATGACCTTCAGTTACACTGCATCATGTGTCAAGATACTCTTCCATCACATCCCTTCGTGATTCATTATAATGTTGGAATAAGAACCAGACGGCTCCGTTTATATATTTATCACATATTTAATATAATATTTTGCTCTCAATACCATGTGGCACTGTTGCAAGGTGAGGTGTGTTATAGCTCAGAGGAACCATGAAGCAGAGAAAACATAATGCAGGAAGGTTTGCTGGGATAACTGGTAGACTTTTATTTTCAGTCTTTAAAAAAAACCATCAAACAGAGGGAACTCCTCTTTACTCTAAAATGGTTTGGATGCTGCTCCTCAAACAAAACAGTCCCCCAAAAACTCACAGACTACTCACACATATAGGATTAGAGCCCGCCTCCCCAGTTCAAACTGGCCAATCAGGTCTGTTACATCATCCAGTAATTAACATTCATCCAAACAAAATCAATACTTGTGAATTGATGTAGGAGCTTAAAATAAAGAAAACCTAATGAAAATAAATGTCTACTTTTATTATAGTGAGGAAACAAAATAGCAAAATAAATCTATAATAAATCTCAAATTCTCCGGTCTTGTTAGTCAGGTGCTTTGCCAGCAGAGGTCTCTGTAGACCTCCAGGACATTTCTTTATAACCTGAGGAAATCTAAAAGACATTTTATTGTTACAGTTATAAATGAGCTTTTGCTGGTCGACATATTTTGTTACCTTTGGCAGATAGTAATGCCTAAAAAATAAGGAAACAAAAGTGTCTTCTTGAAATCAACAACCGACCGTTGTCGGTTTGACGAAGGCCTGGAGCGCCGAAACGTCATCAGAATAAACAGAGATATGCCTATGGAGCCAGAGAGTGCAACACTTTTTTCTTATTTTCAAGTCTTCCTCCAGTGATCAGCACCTCACTACAACTATATTATATTGAATATCCACTAACAAGGACCACACCATCAAGCAGACACGTTTTGAACAATTTAATAATGAAAGATGATTGGAATGCGAGGCATAAAGTCGCCTGTAGTCATCAGTTGACTTGACATTGACTGCAGTGTGGGGAGGCTTCGGTAGGGAATCCGCAGTCGCACCCGGGCACGACGGACCCCCTTAGGACCTAAGGAAGAGGAGAAAGGAGAGGAACAGAAAGAGGGTGGGAGCGAGGGGTGCAGAATGCGGGAGCGAATGAGATGAGAGGGTTAGGTGGGTATTTATAATAATACCGGAAGAGTTTGAGGTGTGGCCCTGCTCCTGAAACTATGCTAGTCAAGTAATGCCTGACAAAAAGCAAAGTGTATTTTACCTGAACAATATATTGATACGAAACTCCAATATACTGATTTGTAACAGGCCTGTCATATACCTCCTATTGTCTTTAACCAGCACCATGTACTGTCAACAGACATTTTGGTGGTGTGGTTGTATCTAATCTGTTTAGGGACAACTGGCGCATGCCACCTCCAAAAAAAGACAGTATCTGCTCAGCTGAGCAAAGATGAGATTGTTTATCCAAGCCTGGTTTCGAATATGACAGAGAATGTGCATGTGACAGCAGCCAGGTGTCGTTTTCCTCCTCAAACTTGTTATATAAAGGGATAAATTACCAACCGATTAGGTCTTTCTTACCTTCTGGACTAGGTCATGCCTGCCCACTTCCTCCAGGCCACAGTAGAATGACTTTTATTCTCCAGTCAGAACAATAGGGAGATTTTTCACTGTAGACTAGGAACTCATTCTTTGGAAAAAAAAAAAAAAAAAAACATTCCACCCACTTACTGCTGAAAGAGTTGTGTGTTGCTTTCAGTGGCTGTTGAAAAAGGAGAAGGAGTTTCATAACAATGGAACTGATCATGTATCCAGTGTGTCATCAGGTCTTCTCCATCTGTTGCCTAAACCTGATCACAAAAGTGTCAGCTACAATGTCCAAAAAAAAAAAAACTACAGTATACACAACTAGGGTTGGGTACCGTTTGGATTTTTACGATTCCGATGCTGAACCGGTACTTTTAAAACGATTCTGATTCCTAAACCCATTCTTGAAAAACTGAAAACTGAATGGTTTTACGTCCGTTTCGGTGAGCCCAGAGGGGAAATATGGCATTTTAAAAGTAGCCTACATTTACGGTAGCTAACTAACAGTAGACTACAGAGGAAGTGGGATATTTTTACATCTGTTTCGGAGCAACAGAGGGAAAATATTTCAGTCGACACATTCAGTGGAACCGAAATGAGGAACCGAAATTTACGTTCTAATCCGCTCCGATTCCTACCGGTTGCATAGGAATCGGTTCCATAGTGGAACCGGGTTTCAGTACCCAACCCTATACACAACACAGACCTGTAGCTAACAACTTTAACGTGCACAGAAACAACAGAGGTTTAACACATTTTGCAATTTACTGTAGCCTGCAAGTCCAGGTTAAATCCACCCGAAGCAAAGGAGCCCATATATCCTACACACTACTGTAGGTGGTAGATTTTGGTAAGAATACAGTAACCCCAAATAATGTTTGGCGGTCACATTTAGGCTTGACTAGTATTCAGATCTTTTACTGTACTTGAGTAAAAGTACTAATACCACACTGTAAACATACTTTGTTAGAAGTAAAATTCCTGCATTGAAATGTTACTTTGGTAAAAGTATGTGGGTAAAATCACAAAGAAAAAAGTAAAAGTCAAAAAAGTATTAGACATAAAAATATCCCCTGTGACTACTATTATATACTATTACATTACTCATGAATTAATAAAAGCAGGATACTGTTGTTGTTGTTGTTGTTGTTGTTGTTGTTGTTGTTGTTGTTGTTGTTGTTGTTGTTGTTGGTGGTGGTGGTTGGGGTGGAGCTAATTTTAAACTATCAGACTGCAAATAATGATTATTTTCATTATGGATTAAACTCTAATAGTAGTTTTTATTGGTCGTGGCAGAGTCAGAGTTTAACACGAGGGCAGGAAAACTATGCAGATAATCCAGCACAATTTTATCTCATTGATAACAGCCTCACGACTGTTCCCTCTCTTTATAACATGTCAGGACTGGATTAAGTAGTTGCTAGTCTATATCCACGACGTTCCACTTCCGGCAAGGTAAATCCAGACAGCTAGCTAGACTATCTGTCCAATCTGAGTTTTCTGTTGCACGACTAAAACAACCTTTGAACGTACACATGTTCTACAAAAAAATGCCCTTCCAGAAGCTATTTTGCAGCGGCACCGTGGCTTTTCCCAGTGCCTAGCACTAGAGCTGAAGATCTTTGTCGGGTTCGGTCTTAATTTCTATCATTTTACACGGGCTCGGGCTTGCGCTCCGAGTTGCGCGATAAATGAGCGGTCAGGTGATGCGTTTCGATTAGCGCAAAAATGCATGCTGAGGAGGTGAAACAGAGGCTGGCCTCTGGAGGACTTATTTTATTTCTATGTTCCAACTTCCAAGTGACCTATAGCCTACGTTAGTCATGAATAAATTATGTAAAATAATGTATAAATGACTCATTCTTGACAAAAGGCAAAAGAGCTGTGTGCGTGCGCACGTTTGAATAATGTCGGGCTGTGAACGGGTTCGAGCTTTTAAAAAGCTGTCAATCAAAATGTATTGTCGGGCTCGGCCCGAATTCTGTCAGGCTCGGGCCTCGTCAGGCGTAACTTTTAAGGCCCAATTACAGCTCTACCTAGCACCACCCAAGACAATTGTGATTGGTATAAATAAATGCCAATAAACCAGAGCACGTTTTTCTCCCATCCCGGAATGCTGTGTGGACTAGCCAGACCCTCCTCCACAGCGCCGCGATGGAGGAAGGTCTGGCAAAGTGAAACTAAGTTAATGCTACTAGTTAATACAAACTGAACATCCTACTGCTACGTCAAGCATTCAATGGTGAAACCCAGGGTGGCTTTTATCATGAAGCTTGTTTGTGAGCTTTTATTCAACAGAAATTCCCACCACAGATGATGTTTATGTTGTTCAGAATTTTTTTTTAAAAGAGATCCATGATCTTTCCTAACCTAAACAACAACTATTTTAGAAGGTTTTGGGTGGGATGACTTGGTGAGAGCAGAGTTCAAAGTGATCTTGTACTGTAACACCTTTCTTTGTGGGCATTTTATTTGCAACCAGGGATTAAAGGGGTGATAGAATGATTATATAGGGTATTTCACACTGTTCCTTATGGTCTCCTAATGGGGTATGTAACATTGGTTGGGCTGAAAATGGCCTGGTTGATATTTTACTGGCCCTTATGCATCCCTGTGTTTTGGCCCTATTTGTAACAAGAGTTTTTCTTCCAAATATGGTATGGTCATGAATATTTAGATGAGCTGCGTGAGTTGGTTGGTCGACTTGGCGCCATACGCCGAGACATTAGAGAGCGCGCTGATTGGTTGAGCGAATCCCCAATACACATACATTAGAGAAGCGACAGAATCTCATATTCCAGACACTGCAATGTTTCATTACCAAATTCACTTCTGAGACTTTTTTAAGCGAGAAATCAACTATATAAAGCTCAAATATGGGCCGTTTTACAAAAATTGATGGCTAATTGCAAATTTGGTAAGACGTGTCGGACTTTAGGAGCTCCACACAGTCTGACGAGAAAGCGGCAGCCTGCTGGGCTCCATACCCAGGGCAAAGTCACCCTTTGTGGATACTGCACTACGGGGCTCCGCGGCCAGCTGCCGGCATAACTATATCTATAAATAATACATTTACGGTTTTGAATGTCCCAATGTCTTATAAAGCTAACCGTTGTGTCCGATTTGATTTTAAGGCATTTTTATGAACGCAAGGCGTCTTTGTAGGACGAGCAGCTGCTTGCTATATGTCCCATTCATTACAATGGGGAAATACCGCAGCTAGCTAGCTACTTTGTCGCCATAACTAAATTATATTTACAGTTTGAATTTCGTCACGCCACTTATACAACATCATTCCCCAATGTCTTATAAAGCTAACCGTTGTGTCCGATTTGATTTTAAGGCATTTTTATGAACGCGAGTAGCTCTTTGTAGGGACGAGCAGCTGCTTGCTATATGTCCCATTCATTACAATGGGGAAATACCGCAGCTAGCTAGCTACTTTGTCACCATAACTAAATTATATTTACAGTTTGAATTTCGTCACGCCACTTATACAACATCATTCCCCAATGTCTTATAAAGCTAACCGTTGTGTCCGATTTGATTTTAAGGCATTTTTATGAACGCGAGGCGTCTTTGTAGGACGAGCAGCTGCTTGCTATATGTCCCATTCATTACAATGGGGAAATACCGCAGCTAGCTAGCTACTTTGTCACCATAACTAAATTATATTTACAGTTTGAATTTCGTCACGCCACTTATACAACATCATTCCCCAATGTCTTATAAAGCTAACCGTTGTGTCCGATTTGATTTTAAGGCATTTTTATGAACGCAAGGCGTCTTTGTAGGACGAACAGCTGCTTGCTATATGTCCCATTCATTACAATGGGGAAATACCGCAGCTAGCTAGCTACTTTGTCGCCATAACTAAATTATATTTACAGTTTGAATTTCGTCACGCCACTCATACATCATTCCCCAATGTCTTATAAAGCTAACCGTTGTGTCCGATTTGATTTTAAGGCATTTTTATGAACGCAAGGCGTCTTTGTAGGACGAACAGCTGCTTGCTATATGTCCCATTCATTACAATGGGGAAATACCGCAGCTTGCTCACTTTCGCATAACTAAAGTATATTTACAGTTTGAATTTCGTCACGGCATGAATATTACAGGTTCCTCAAGGTCTTACAAAGCTTAGCTAACACTTGTCCAATTTTGGATTTCAATTGAATGTATTTTTGTGAATGTCAGAGTTAGGAGGAGGCTAGCTAGCTCTCATTGATGGACTCCATCTCACCGCGGCTCTATCAATGAGACTCGCGGACAAGAGGCGTTTATTTTCCCGATTGTTTGTTTAAATAACTCAACACACATACCCATTATAAGATTAACTGGAACCTGCGGGCTGCGGTAAAAGATTGCGGACGTAACAAGCTCGCTGACACTGCGGTCGGGCGGCGAATGTAGCAACCCAGGCAGCACCAACACCGGCACTAAACTCCGACACACAGTCGGAGAAAATTTGCAATTAGCCATCCTTTTTCGTAAAGCGGCCCATATTCGAGCTTTATATGGTTGATTTCTCGCATAAAAAAGTTTCAGAAGTGAATTTTGTAATGGAATAGCAGAGATCTGCGTGACCTAGCTAGATTCAGAAGACTACCTGATCTCAGGTCAGTTGTGTAGCCTATGTAAATGTTGGGGCGTGACTGTTCTCTTAAGGTTCCGGATTTTGAGATGCTTGCGCAAGCAACTCAGCTTTGTTGGGATTCGCCTGTTTTCAGCGGCAGTTTCAAAATATGAGATTTTCATAGTAAAGGGGTGTCAGTGGGATTTTGAGCTTCTATGTATGTCCTATTTACCCACCAAACTGTCGTTATTCAACTATGACAGGGTAAAATCGGTTTTGCATTCTATCACCCCTTTAATATGTTACTTGGTGCTCACCCTCAACGGCAAGAAAGTGTTTAGAACCAACCTCACCTCCCCAGGTTGTGGCTAGAAACTGACCCAATGAATACAAACTTTTTACTCAGAAACTAGACATCACCGTGACTGTGGAGCAGCCAGTTCACTGGAGAATTTCTCCCCTTGGGCAAGATTGGGGGACAGTCAGAGATGGATGAAAGACAAGAGAGGGAGACTATACAGAGAGAATATTGTGTCTATCTGCACATTGTATGGTGTGGGTATTTTTTTCAAGTCTGAACATGTCAGGTACATGTTTAGCCATAGATTCAGTCTCTGAGATATGCAGTCCTTGTTGACGAGTTGCGTCTTGTTGCCATGTTTGTCACATCCGCAAAGGAATTTAACGGTGCCTCCTGCTTCCACAGGATGTGTCAGATCAGCCTGAACATGAAACAAACATGGGAACACACATAGGTATATACTGTATCTCTATAATTTGACTTTTCTACTGAATATGCCATTCAAGTTCCAAGACGGCAATAGGTGGTATTTTGTTATTGTGTTATTGTGTTAAAGATTTAAAATTAATAAAAGAAATGAAAATGTCCCAATATATTGGGACATTTTCATTTCTTTTATTAATTGTTGAGCCATTTGTGGATCGATAACACCGGATAGTGAACAGTTTTGATGAAGTCTTAAACATACAAAAACAAAAAAATCAATTTTAACCAACATGAGGGGGAACGTGACTCCAGGACTTTTTCCAGAGCCTTCAACCACATCACATGATCCTTGTCAGTGGATGGAGTTTGCACAAACCAACATAGCAAACCGAGCATACTTAAACCGAGCAAACTCCATCTGCTGATGAAGAACGTGCGACGGGATTGAAAGCTCTGGAAAAAGGAGGCAAGCGCAACTAGAAATCAGATTTATGTATTTATTTTTGTGAGACTACTCCTATAACGTCAAGAATAAATTTCCACTGAGATATTAAAACTGCCATTGCACAGATTTAAATGTTTTCACCAATTTTGAATATTCACCAACTTGAATATTGGTGGATATTCAAAATTGGTGAAAACATTTAAATCAACATTTCAATATATTGAAATGTTTTAACATAAAGGCTAGTAGAAATTACTACTACGACTACTAATAGGCTAATAATAGCCTGACACACTGCATCTTTGGTCCATTTAATGTATAACAGGGTACGTTTACATTACCTAATTTAAGCTAATATTAGTTAACTTTGCACACTTTGGAATAGGACTTAACAATTTTTGGTTCCTAGAACGTTCTGGGAACGTTCGTTTTTGGTTGCGGGAACGTTCCCTGAAGGTTAGTTTTTGGTTCCCATGTAAAGTGGGAAATAAGCCTACAGGCTACAGTTTATAGCTTATAGAAATGTGGGTTACATGAACATAAGCCTAATAGCCTACACCTGTCACCCATGATGAAGATTATAAAAGCAAAAATACGCATTTCTACGAAACAGAGGAGTCATTCTCCCCTCCATTTGACCCGGCACTGACAGTACAGTAGGGTCTGTACTGCACAGTAGTTCAGCGTCCCTCCTCCATCCATCCTGCTCGGCCTCGGTCCCGGCCCCTCCACCCCCTCCTGTCCCGATCCGCCCTCTCTGCTCCGGCGTGCAGCGATGCTGTAGATGCGGCAGACCGGAACAGCCCCTGTTTGATACACACTGGATGCAGCAGCCGGGGAGGATAACAACAGCCTGACAGACACCGCGGAGGACCACGGTAGGCTACTTTATTCTACAGCCGTCAATGTTTATAAGCTCTTCATTCAGCTCCACTCTTTGTTTTATTAGATTCAGAGAAGTATTACTTATCTAATATGACTCATCTTTCCCTGTAGTGGATGTGTCACCGCAGGCTAGTTCTCCTACTCACTCATACAAATGTGTCTTATGAATGTTCCGTGTGTTTGCGCAGTCCTTTTAACAAGCTTTTAAAGCGGAACAAGTAGCTAGCCTATAGCTAGGCTAATTGTTACAGGAATGTATTAAAGTCAAGTAAAGCGCATCAACATGGGTAAAAGTCGATTAGAATACACCTGACATTTATTTTAACATCGTGGCGTGAATGGCAGTAGAATAGTTAAAAGGGTCGTGTCAGATTATTTTGAAATGTAGTCAGGTTAGGCCACTTAATACAGTTACATGGCAATTTTTGTAGTAATGTAGCTAATCCATTGGATTACAAAAAATGAATACAAGGTTGACTTTAAAATTACTTCAAAATAAAACATTGCACTTTATAGGCCACTAAGAAATGGACACAGCCACAAAAGAGTTTCACAAATATATATATATATATATATATATATATATATATATATATATATATATATATATATATATATATATATTTCAAAACATTTTCAATGCAAATAAAATGCATATTTCATATTTACAGTTTACAGTTGGTCAAATCAACATTCTACATCTACAATATGTTTCTTTTTTTGTAAGTTTTTGTTGCTGCTGTTTTTTAATCAAAAGCCACATGGAGCACTTTGTTCTTGTAACACAAGAGGAGCACGTACTCAAAATGTCCATCTTCCATATTCAATGTGAATCAAAAGGAATAAAAACTCCATTATCCATGAGTCATCATTAAAAAACAAATATAAGTTACGTCACTTTTAACAAAACTAGCAACCTCAGAGGCGTAACTTACTTTGATATACAGTAGAACATATTCAGAATTTAGAATTGGTCAAATCAAATTACCCTTACAAAAACATGCTGGCATAAACATCAGGTGTAGGCCTACTGTAAAGTTTCATTTGTACTCAACATTCAGAACATTAATATAGCAGCAAACAAATATTTGCTATGTAAAGATATAGTGGCGTAATGGCGTCCTGAGCAGAGAATGAAGTTACACTCCCCTGTGTGTGTTGTAATCTGAGATTCTTCTGTTCTGTTTCTTTGAGAGCCATGTGGAGACAATCCCAGACCACTTGTTTTCAGTATTTCGAGTACAGCACCTTCCTTTCAAATGTAACTGGGCTGATTATAGTTACTTATTTTCTGTAATCTGAATAAGTAATCCTGATTACATGTAATCCATTACAACCCAACCCTGGTTATGTATCAGTCTAAAATATCACTTTAAAGAGTAAGAATAAGTTTGTGAAATTGTGTTTACCTATAAAAAACTGTTGACAAATCTTTTAATTTGTCTTATTCTGGCTAATATAAATGATTGACTGACCGAGACTTTGACTTGTAAAACAAGAAACTCTGATTCAGTATTGTCTAGGGTATATTATATTTGATTCATAAACTACACTAAATTTATAGTCAGACTCATACAATTAACATTCCATGGCCCTTTAGTGAAAGAAAATAATACTTTACATTTCATAATAGCTTTTATTTGCCGTGTAATGATCACTTCAAATGGCAAAAATAAATTGCATGCTCTCATTGCAGAAAATTTGCTCTTTAAACATTTAAAATAGTAAAAAATATTAAAATAGTTAGTTTGAGAGTCTTTACACAACCCTCAACATGTATACACATTTTTGATAAGGCTCCCTTAAATTAGCTTCTTTTTTAATAATCACTTTTAAAACATATTTTTGGCATATCTGTAGTTAAATTGTCATTTACCTGCTGACATATGCCAATAATATAGTCTGTTTATTCATAAATTTATGACTTAACTGTTCAGCTATGATAGTTTGCTACTGTACATGATTATTTCACAGAAAAGACGACCCTTCCCCCCCGTCTCTACTTCAACTTCTGTCTCATGAGAGAGAAGTGCTGTTGTAGCTTATGAAGCCTCTGTGCTGTAGCTCTAGCTAGGAATGTACGTGAGCTTGTAGGTTTTTTTTCTGTCAAAGCCTCTTCAGTGAATTAGCTCTTATTCTTATAAAGTCATGGGAGACCAGCACTGTTAACCAACTTCCCAGAGTCTTAATATCCTTATGTTCAGCCCTCTCATGTTATGTAAGAACAGCCAGTATTACTCGGAGGCTGCTGTTCACTGGCAGAACAATCAGACAGTATCTGAGGGTTGAAGAGGCTGCAGCAACCACGTCTTCCTCTTATCTTAAAGTTAGCGTTCAGTTGACAACACAGTACTACCTCTTGCAGTGCATACAGTACTTAGACAATACTCACAGCAGTCTGTGAGTCATCTTTCGGCATATTTAGAGGTACTCACTTCCTCTACCTTCAACCTACGATGAACGTACATTCTCATTTATGTACAGTTGTGAGGTGTGAGGTTGTGAGTCTCAATTAGCATTGTTAAACACAACTTATTTGCCACTTTTATAGGACACACATAGCCGTTCTTACTGAACGAATACACATTTTATACCAGACCACAATACAATAGGTTTAAACACTCATTAAAACGTGTGGAAGTCATTACTGAATTGCAGATTTTTTTTAAGAAATTAGTTTTCCCACAAAGAAGAGATGCCGTTAAAGATGGAATCCAAATATTATCAAAAGACAAAAATGATAGTTGTTCATCACCTCAGTAGTATCACCTAGATCAAGCTGTCAAACTACTAGGCAGTGCTGATCAAATAGGAATCAAGATTCTCTTACTGTATTGCATATTTCTTGCCTCAAATGTTTTCAGAAACACATTTTTGTTTTTACTATTTAGCTGTAATTTAAAAAAAGGTTTGTGACCCAGACATTTTTTTCCTGATTGAAAATGGACCAAGCACTCCCCCAACTTGCATGTGCTGCTCAGCGCTATGTCCCACGTTTTGTTGCTATGATTGGTTGTAGGTTAAGTTTCGTTGCTCTGACTGGTTGTAGGTTAAGTTTCATTGCTCTGATTGGTTGATTAGTCTATTCAATTGTGTGATAACACCTCTTGGAAATGGAAAATTAACTGAGAGAGAGAGAGGTTCCGACAATGCCATGCTAGGCCTTTCAATATGTTGTTGATGTTGTTGTTTGTTGTTGTTTTTTACTTGGACTGTTGTGCCCTGTCTGCACAACAAATTCACCCTCGGGTACTGATGAAGAAAGCTAAACTAACCTAATTCTTAGCCCCGTGCTAAGACACCAGTTTTCCCAGGGTTTAGTGTTGTAACGGACAATCAGATCCTAGATTATTAGACATTTCACACTTACCACGTAGTATATGGGATATCCCCAGTGGGTGTAAGCTCATGCAGAGCAGCACTTTCCCTGACATTTTACATCCCCAAAAAACAGAGGGTTAAAATCACCTCTGTAAATAAATGTCATGGCCAAACTATGAAATATTCATCATATTCCCTCTCAGCTCATTTTCAAGAATGAATGAAAGATACAGATCATTGACATGACTTGATGGCTTAGTGTGGACGGATGGCCAATACATTGAGAAAAATGTGCATTTTTAGATTAAGCTGGCATAGTGTGACGGTAGTCTTGAGGGAATAGCATGACATTTTGGAAGAAACAGTTGTTCGCTTTTGTTGCCAGTCTTGTCATCACCGTGAAAAGTCTTAAGATAAGGTAATCACCTGCTGGACTGAGGTGATGATAGCCTTGGGCTTTCTGTAACATAAGGTTAGCATTAGACCAGGGCTCAGAGTTGCAAGTGTGGAAAGCCTAAATGATGGTGCGTGTTTGCTGTAAACCAGTAGTTTTTAGTCTTGTTTTCAGAGAGACAAATGGCGCACTAACTGTAGATCAGACTTCTGTTCTGAGTTCATTTCAGTTAAAGCAGGAAATTGGCATGATTCCTTATCATCCCCTTGATGTCTCCATTTAGCTGCGTGGAATGGACCGCTTTATTTGATTCTAATGGGCCTTTAATCCAGCTGTATTTGGGGCATCAAATCGTGGAGTCAGATACAAGTGTGGTACTGTAGATAATCTGAAGCGGTAAAATCCCAGGTCACTGAGTTCTCTGCCTCTCCTCGCTCCCCTCTTTGGACCTTACCTCTTGTCTAGAACAGCGCAGTCCCATCCAGGTTGACTCGTGACATGTTGGCATACGTAACATGTCTCTCCGTTTCCCTGCCTCCTTCTTATCAGGACCATTTGACACCCAGAAAAGCCTTTTCTTTGGCTTCTCTCTCCTTGCTGTCAGTGAAATGTGCCTGCGTGGAGGTGTGATCAGGAGGGCAAGTGAAGGAGCAGTCAATTCCCATACATTAGCTTGGCTTGGTGCTTGGTAGTGTACCTGAGTCTGCAGATTTTCTTTCCCAGGCCCCTCCTGCTCTGAGCAGATCAAGGGTAGAAAAGAAAGTTGATTTTAATCCCCAAGGGGATTAAGAACCCCATGAGTAATTAAACGAGACTTCTGTCTCAAAAAGGACAAATTATTGTACCACCTCAGAGTTGAGAACCGTTTTTACAGTGGTCTACGCTGAACAAATTAGATTAGACGTATCTCCATTTCGATGATCAGTAATCACCTCGCGATCACAGGGGAGATTGCATATTTCTGCTGCTTAGAGTCCTGAAAGGACAATGGAAATGGATTTTGTCTGACGTTGATCATACATGAGATATCTTTTCCCAGGAAACATATATACATTTCCACTGAAGCTGGATTAATAAAGAACTATCACCAGTAGAAGTGTAACACCATGAACATCAACCTGAACTGACTGTACTGATCCACAGTGTCGATGACCACATTGGTAGCTTTTTGCTTTTTAAGTCCCCCTGAAAATGATACTTATCAGCTCAACTGTGATGTGTGGTACCTTATACTGGGATAAAACTTTCTGAACGATCAAGAAAGCCACAGAAACAATCATGATGTGCTAACTGTTACAGATTGATGGCTCCTGACGTATGTTTGAACCTTATAAACAGTGCAACTATTATTTTAATCTTTTATCTAAAACCCATTCATTTTATTATGATACCCTCACACTGAAGAAGCTGGAAAGACCTATTTTGGGACATTTCTGCTTTATAAATCACTAAAACGATTAATCGGTCAGTGACTGCGGAACATTCAGTTGCGTGGACATCATTTGGAAGTGTGTAATCGTATTAATTAAAGTTAGCAAGAAAGAATATTCATCGATTTGAAGCATCTTGATTAGGTCTAGGCATATATGAAGATAGGAGATAGGACAGGATCTCATGGAGCCTAGACAATGGTGGAGAAGAGCCAGCAGGTGGTTGATGGAAACACTTAGTTGACTCTCTCTGAACATCCTGGACATAATGGTGGTTATGGGAAGGAGATGGGTATTGCTATTATGTAATATTTAAAGGGCAAAATCCAAGGACTGAAAGATTATTGGCTGGAAATGGAAGAATAGTGACAACATAAAGTGACAGAGAAGAATAGAACAGGAAGAAATAGCAGAACAGGAATAGGAATAAAGGCAGAACACTGTAGAACTTTCGTCAGAGCTTCATTGAAACGAACCAAACTGAACAATTTGAATCGTCAAATTGATTGATTGGTAATTTCCACCAATAATTTCCCTTTATTACAGTGCATAATGTAGTTTGAACATAGAACAATATAAACTGCAGATGCAAAACTTTCATAACTGCAAAATGTTTGATTTGATTTGACTTCAATATCCTCTCCTGGTAACTTAAGGGTATGATTAATGTTTTTATGGTCATTTTTAGATAACTCAAAGCTCTTGGTTAAAAGGAAAGACAATGTCATCTTGCTTAATTGAAAATGTCAATGGGGACTTGTCTCTGTGCTGTTTAAGTTCTTGTGCGCCCAACCACCCACTACTACCTCTTCTGTATGTTTTTCACTGCAGTATAAGAGCATCACACTATGCCTATACTGGAGAAGAAAAAATCTTGCCAGTGAGTGTAATCCAGGCAGCTGGAAGTTCCTTCATACGAGATATGGTTGATTTGCTCACCCCTACGAGAGTCCTGACTACAGATGTCTTCTTCATAAGTGATATTGAGCTGTCTGTGCTAACTTGGCAATAGGTTTTCTATTCAGACACACGTACTCTCACACACACGCACATACACACACACACACACACACACACACACAAACACACACACACACTTATTGAGACATCCTGTTACTCACCACTGTCTCTGCATCATCAGCACTATGCTTACATGGTTGCTTTATGTCTTCATCTGTCGATTGACAGTGAAGCACTGGTGCGGCTCAGGAACAGAACTGTTTGTGAGAAAACACATTGAAAAAGTAATTATCATCTTATATCTGCTAGCTTATATCCAAATAAATGCCAAAAAAGTCCAATACACTAATCTTCTTATGACACTATTATTATAAAGTCATTGGACACATGTCTCTGACTATGTTAGTTTATCACCTTTCTTTCTTATTCTTTCTCCATCTATGCCCTAGCCTGGAAATCCAGACCTACTGTAAATCCAAAAGATTAAGGGTCTGGCATTGAGAAATGAAAATGGCCCAACTCGATGGGGCGGCACCAAGCATGCATTTGAAAATCTCACTGCACGCAATTGGATAACACTACGACCAATCACAACAATACACGGGGTGACGTATCCAGAGCCCCATATGCTTAGCTACCAGCGGAGCTAACTGGTAGATTAAACTGTCGTCATCTGTTTAGCTCGCCTCTGGCCCGCCTATATCAGATACACCGATGTGATTGGTGCAGTTCGGCTACAAGGGCATAGTTAATTAGCATCATTACTCAATGCCAGAGTGTCTCGCTGAGCAAATTCAAATTGTGCTCTTGTGAGAACTCTGGATTTCCAGGGTATCTATCTACATTTCAGTGGAATTCACACGCACATCACTTCACCCTCAGATTGTCCAACACTTTCGCCTTTGGTTACAATAAATCACATCATCATTATGTGGTTTATTTGCGTTTTCTTTAGGCATTCTTTCTGTAGCGTCATGAACTGTCTACATATGTGCACTGTATATAAGTGAAATGCCCAAACCATCTTTTTTGCACTCTGGTAGCTGAACAACATCCTGCTACATAAGTTCTGTATGTGTATGTATCACGTCTATGTGAGCATGGGTGAGCATTCTGTGTGTAAAGTGGTCATGTTCTTTTGGTGGAAAGGACATCTCACCACTAAAACAGATACTTATGAAAATCCATGCTTACCTCTTTGTTTGGATTTTTGGATACTCCAGCAGTGAAAATGGAGTAGGATTACCAGCCTTGCATTGTAGTGTGGACAGGGAAGCTGAGCTTTATAAAAAAAAAAAAAAATAAAAAAACTGACATATTATTTAGAATCCAAACATAAAGGTGTATCTGTTTGTTTTGGCATGTCTCCCAGTCGATATTCTTTGGCGACCTTGTTTTTGTTTATTGCCTTCAAAAGCAGTTCCACTTCATGACCAAACAACTGTCACACTCGCTCATGATCTGGACGCTTGCTGTGTTAGCAAGAATAGGGTATAAGGTAAAAGTATTCTGTTTTTTTGGCATAAAGCTAAGCTGCTGACTGGCTCAAGTGCCGTCTGTTTTGTTTCAGTAGGGGGTTTGAAAACTTTTATTTCAGTAAATGACCTCCAAATATGTGAGCAAGGCATTGAGTTCCCACTTGCAGGCAGTGGTGGAAGAAGTATTCAGATCCATGACTTAAGTAAAAGTACTTATATCACACTGTAAGTAAAAGTCCTTTATTGAAAATGTTACTTAAGTAAAAGTATGTAAGTATCATCAGGAAAATGTACTTAAAGTATTAAAAGTAAAAGTACATAATGCAGAAAAATCCTCACATTTTAGAAACCAGAAACAATCAAAAGAGTTATGTCAATCAACTGTGTTTAATGGGCTAATCATTTCAGCTGGAATTGTAGGCCGATATATTGTTGGGTAGTTTAAAGGGGTGATAGAATGCAAAACCGATTTTACCCAGTTATAGTTGAATAAAGACAGTACAGTGGGTAAATAGGACATACATAGAAGCTCAAAATCCCATTGACACCCCTTTACTATGAAAATCTCATATTTTGAAACTGCCGCTGAAAACGGGCGAATCCCAACAAAGCTGGAAGTTGTTGTCAACCTCCCAAAATCCGGAACCTTAAGAGAATGGTTACGCCCCAATATTTACATAGGCTACACAACTGACCTGAGATCAGGTAGTCTTCTGAATCTAGCTAGTTCACGCAGATATCTGCTATTCCATTACAAAATTCACTTCTGAAACTTTTTTATGCGAGAAATCAACTATGTAAAGCTCAAATATGGGCCGTTTTACAAAAATGGATGGCTAATTGCAAATTTTTTCCGGCGGTGCTGCCTGGGTTGTTGCCTCGCCGACCGGCCTGCTGTGAGCTCCGGCTGGCAGCCATACCCGCGCAGAGTCACCGGTAACACCGCTAATGGACTACTAAACGCCGAGGCTCTGACAGACCTCCAGGGCCTGCAGCTCCCCTCTTCCTGCTAGCTAAATGCCCGGTATGTGTGAGTGAGAGCGCGGTCAGCGAGCTTGTTACACCAGCAGTCTGTTACCACAGGTTTCAGTTAATCTTTTAATGTGTGTAATAATAATGTGTTCAGTTATTTAAACAAACGATTGGGGAAATAAACGCCGCTTGTCCGCGAGTCTCATTGATAGAGCCTGCGGCTGGATGTAGCTCTATCGACGAGAGCTAGCTAGCTAGCCTCCTCTTAGAATTCCTCTGGAATTCACAAATATTCATTAACTTGAAATCGGACACCGTTGTTAGCTTTATAAGACATATATAGTTAGATGTTGTGTAAGTGGCGTGACGAAATTCAAACTGTAAATCGAATTAAGGCGAAAAGGAAGCTAACTATCTGTGGTTTGTAGCTAGGATTGAAGGGACAGTCACAGCTAACGAAACACCTAGTTAGTCTTCACAAATATTAACTTGAAATCGGACACCGTTGTTATGTTTATAAGACATATAGTTAGATGTTGTGTAAGTGGCGTGACGAAATTCTAACCGTAAATATTCGAATTACGACCAAAAAGGAAGCTAACTATCAGTGATTTGTAGCTAGGATTGAAGGGACAGCCGCAGCTAACGAAACACCTAGTTAGTCTTCACAAATATTAACTTGAAATCGGACACCGTTGTTATGTTTATAAGACATATAGTAAGATGTTGTGTAAGTGGCGTGACGAAATTCTAACTGTAAATATATTCGAATTACGACCAAAAAGGAAGCTAACTATCAGTGATTTGTAGCTAGGATTGAAGGGACAGCCGCAGCTAACGAAACACCTAGTTAGTCTTCACAAATATTAACTTGAAATCGGACACCGTTGTTATGTTTATAAGACATATAGTTAGATGTTGTGTAAGTGGCGTGACGAAATTCTAACTGTAAATATATTCGAATTAAGGCGAAAAGGAAGCTAACTATCCGTGGTTTGCAGCTAGGATTGAAGGGACAGTCACAGCTAACGAAACACTTGTCTTCACAAGTATTCATAAACTTGAAATTGGACACCGTTGTTAGCTTTATAAGACATTTAGTTAAATTTTGTATAAGTGGCGTGACATGTGTGTAACATGTGGTAAGAGATTGCTGGTGTAACAAGCTCGCTGACCGCGCTTTCACTCTCACACAACGGGCCATTTAGCTAGCAGGAAGAGGGGAGTTGAAGGCACTGGAGCTCAGTCAGAGCAGCGGTGTTGGTAGTCCCTGCTGTGGGCTGCCGTGACGGAGCTCCAAGCACTCATAGCAGGCCGGGGTCTGTGAAGGAAGGCAGGCTGGGCGGCGAGGCAGCACCGGCGGGCGGCGAGGCAGCACCAGCGGCTGAACTCCGACACACAGTCTTACCAAATTTGCAATTAGCCATCAATTTTCGTAAATGGCCCATATTTGAGCTTTATATAGTTGATTTCTCGCTTAAAAAAGTATCAAGAAGTGAATTTAATAACGGAATAGCCCGATAAACAATGTATAACTTTGCAGTGTCTGAAATATGAGTCTCCCATGTGTTTCTATGTAGTTTGCCCAAACCAATCAGCGCGTAGCTCATTCTGAATATTCATGACCATACCATATTTGGAAGAAAAGCTTTTGTTCCAAATAGAGCCATATTCACAGGGTAGTTAAGGGCCTATAAAATATCATTCGGGCAATTTTCAGCCCAACCAATGTTACATACCCCATTAGGAGACCTTAAGGAACAGTGTAAAATGCCCTATATAATCATTCTATCACCCCTTTAATATATATATAATAAAACCTATTTTTATAAACTACATGTGTTTTTTGTTAAAGAATCTGAATTTATAAGCTGTCAGATTATTGTAGTGGAGTTAAAAGTACAAAGTTTCTCTCTGAAATGTATAGTGGAGTAGAAGTAAAAAGTGGCATGAAAAGAAAAGACTCAAGTAAAGTACAAGTACCTCAAATTTGTACTTAGGTATGTACGTAGTTACATTCCACCACAGGTTGCAGGTCAGCATATAATGACGCATGACTGAGCTGTTCTTTTTATGATTTTGCCTTTATTACCTCTACTACCTTTCATCTTTGTCTTTCTTCTCCCTCTTCCCTACCCCTCCACCCACAGACAGAGAGCTGGTATGGATAATAAGGCGTTGGAACCCGAGTCTGTGAGTGTCCACATGGAGGAGGTCATCATGTGTAATGGAGGCAGCCAGCCTCAGCAGCAGCAAGAAGCATCCATGTTGACCCACCTGAAGAAGGTTGAGAACCAGATCAGTGAAGCGCAGCGTTTCTCCCACCTACCTAAGCGCTCAGCCGTGGACCTGGAGTTCAACGACCTTTCCTACACCATCCAGGAGGGGCCGTGCTGGAGGAGGAGAGGTAACACACATCTATCCATTCTTCAGTTTGTAAAGGAGTAAAGATCTAGGCTTGTACGAATGCACCAGGTACCATCTAGTCTCGCATTGCCAGACCTACCTCCACAGCGCTGCGGAGGAAGGTCTGGCCCTTCCACACATACACTCCTGGATTGGAGAAAAAACGGTCAGGGGTTGTTTGAATTTCTTTAAATCAATCGCAATTATCTTAAGCTCCGGACGCAGCGACGGTGGCTCTGCAAAATGGTCTCGGGAAGGAAGGTTTGCACCCTGCAAAAGAAAACGCCACATACAATATTAAATGAAGTTAACTGCTCACACAATACAGTAACATGAGCTATATAAATTAGCTGGATACATGGTTAATTTGCTCTTATTAGTAGGGCTGGGTACCGAACGTCGATACTTTTATGGTATTGAAAAAAATACTCCAATCCTATGAGTATCGAAAAATTCTTTATCTTTCGGTGCCAAATTTCGGTTCCAAAAGCGTCTTAGCGTGTAAGCGCAAGCTTATCTGTCCTCTCTGCATATTGACACAGAGCGGAGCTCCGACCGACACACACACGCACACGGAGAGGTGCGGACGGAGTAAACGGACTGCAGTTTTGTTGAAGTCACAGAGAGTCACGGTTGGTTTCAAGTGTGGTTACAGTTTTTTAAAACTTCACGCAGACAGCGTTTGCTGCGATATGATATTAATGGCGAGCCGAAAGCGGTCGCGGTGCTGTTGACGTTACACTTCCTCTTACAAGCAGCCACAGCGGTGGTTTCTCTGCCCTGATGACTGACTGACAGGCTGAGCTTGCAAGGCAATGCACTTTTATTAAAGTTACTCTGAGTGAGCAGTTTTACCAGAATTTTTTAATTTTGATAACTCTTTTGATTGTTAAGGTGGAATTCTGAATTAAGGTGGAAAATAAAAGCTTTGTGTTTAATGTATTTTTGTTGATGTTGAAATGGATTTTAAAACATATGGTATCGAAAAAAGTATCGTTAGGAATCGGTATCGAAACTGAGGTATCGAAATTGGCACCGGATCGAAAGATTCTGAACGATACCCAGCCCTACTTATTAGTGTATCGGCGTGTGTATTTTGTCCATGGCGAATATCCGCCAATAGGACCCAAAACATCCCAGTTAGATAGTAAATATGCCGTAAACATATTCTTTGTAAATCTTTACAATCACGGGGCGGACTCTAGCTCACCCAGTAAGATCGTTCGCCCCATGTTGGCTGAGTCCTGCAGCGGCGCGGGTTCAAATCCGACCTGCTGCCCTTTGCTGCGTGTCATCCCCCATCTCTCTCCCCCTTTCATGCCTATCCACTGTCTCTATGTAATAAAGGGAAAAGCCCCAAACAATAGGATGACCAGATTTCCCGGAACTAAAACCGGGAAACTTTGTGCATGACCGTAGTGCTCGTGCATGCACATGCTTTTTTAACATGAACATGTACCAGCCCAGGTCAGACATAGACACAGACAGATTAGACACAATTTTGCCAACAGCACACGCAGGCCTACTGCTCACTAGATAATGGTGTATCTCAGCTAATATTCATGAATTTTCTTAGTACGAAGTCTACATATCTAAGAAATAATATTAAAAGACATTGAGTGAGTTGCGTGTGGGACCAACTTTATTTTTCAGAATTAAAGTATTCTTTTGGAAAACGCACCCACTGAACTTGTGAAAAACTTTGTGAAAAGGTATTTTTCATTGCATGGCACTAAACAGATTATTTGTAACTGCTGCCACTACTGTTGCTGCTACTATGAAATTGCGTACAGGGGACAGCAAAATTGGCCCGTGTGACGAGTAGCGCCTTGAATGGTCATGCGGTTGCTGTTGTCAGTCCATGTGTTGTTCATGAGCGAAAAGATCCACTCAACGGGAGCATTTGTGCCCGGTAGACAAATGGCGAACTGACAAAGAAGACCTACATTTTTGTAAAAAATGTTTTTGCTGTGTCCATTTCTTCGTCTATGGTCTATGGTTAAAACGAGACAGATAAGAAGAGGCATTGCAACAATGTTTACAAATATACATTGTAACACCCGCTGCCAGAGGTGGGTAGTAACGAGTTACATTTACTCCGTTACATTTACTTGAGTAAGTTTTTGAAAAAATTATACTTCCAGGAGTAGTTTTAAATCACTATACTTTTTACTTTTACTTGAGTAGATTTGTGAAGAAGAAACTGTACTCTTACTCCGCTACATTGGGCTACAATGAGCTCGTTACTTTTCTTTTTACCTCTTTGGTATTCTACGTGTCATTGTTTTTAAACATACATACATCTGTGTTCTTCATAAATATGAAGAACACAGACACGGTTTTACAGACAAAACGCAATACAGTCGCTGCTTCCTAAAACAGGAGGACAGCTGGCAAAAAAATAAATAAATAGGCGACGCTGTAGATGCGTAGGCTAGCTACATCACAACGCTTATCAATATCACTTCCCCATCAGTCAGGCACAACATCTGACCATAATTACACTTGTGCTTTCCATAAATTGCCGTTGCTTTAGCCTATTATTTCAGTTGCAACCCTGGCAGTGGAAGCAATCGTGAGAGCAAATAAAAAATATAAAAAACATAATTCAAACCGCTGTGCGCATTGGTGACAAACTGCTCAAGAAGCCGACAAATGGCTGATATGTAATTCCCTCCCAGTAAAATCTATATATTTCATAAATATACCCATCAGGGAATGTTAACGGGGTTGTCGGTCTCTAAATGTTTTTTGTATGAGCGCACCCCTCTCTCTCTCTCTCTCTCTCTCTCTCTCTCTCTCTCTCTGCGCACCGAGCTCCGCCTGATCTTCTAAGAGCAGTGACGCCGTTATCAATCGAGTAGGCCTATTGATTGGTCAGTAGGCGGTTGATCTCTGATCTCCAACATAACCTGCTCCCGACCAGGTTAGGCGTCCAGCATGAGTTACCACGGCGATTTAACCCGGTAACAAGTGATCCACCTTCGTGATACAGAAAACCAAATCTTGCTTTGTAGTACAGGCCTCTGGCCTCATATTGAAAGCATGTTTACCTTAGTAAAAGTGCCAAACAGCAGCTCCATTACCTTGTTCTAGTTCTGCCTGCAGAGCCTGGTAAAAAAATGTTACTTACAAAGTTACTTGTGCTTATTTATTTTTTATGTATTATTATTTTATTGATTTTATTTTTTAAGTATTTGAATGTACCTGGATTATTTGAATTTAAGCTATTTTGTAATTAATTAATTAATTAAAATGTATTTTATTGATTGGATGAACTAGGCTATAATTTGCCTAAAGATGATTATTTTGTATTTTTGTCTGTCTGATTGAATGTTTGTGTTAAAAATAAATCAGAAGTTACTCAACAGTTACTCAGTAGTTGAGTAGTTTTTTCACCAAGTACTTTTTTACTCTTACTCAAGTAATTATTTGGATGACTACTTTTTACTTTTACTTGAGTCATATTATTCTGAAGTAACCATAATTTTACTTGAGTACAATTTTTGGCTGCTCTACCCACCTCTGCGACCACTGACATACAGTGCCTTGCGAAAGTATTCGGCCCCCTTGAACTTTTCGACCTTTTGTCACATTTCAGGCCTCAAACATAAAGATATAAAACTGTAATTTTTTGTGAAGAATCAACAACAAGTGGGACACAATCATGAAGTGGAACGAAATTTATTGGATATTTCAAACCTTTTAAACAAATAAAAAACTGAAATATTGGGCGTGCAAAATTATTCAGCCCCCTTAAGTTAATACTTTGTGCAGCCACTCTTTGTTGCGATTACAGCTGTAAGTTGCGCGGGGTATGTCTCTATCAGTTTTGCACATCGAGAGCCGAACATTTTTGCCCATTCCTCCTTGCAAAACAGCTCGAGCTCAGTGAGGTTGGATGGAGAGCGTTTGTGAACAGCAGTTTTCAGTTCTTTCCACAGATTCTAGATTGGATTCAGGTCTGGACTTTGACTTGGCCATTCTAACACCTGGATATGTTTATTTGTGAACCATTCCATTGTAGATTTTGCTTTATGTTTTGGATCATTGTCTTGTTGGAAGACAAATCTCCGTCCCAGTCTCAGGTCTTTTGCAGACTCCATTAGGTTTTCTTCCAGAATGGTCCTGTATTTGGCTCCATCCATCTTCCCATCAATTTTAACCATCTTCCCTGTCCCTGCTGAAGAAAAGCAGGCCCAAACCATGATGCTGCCACCACCATGTTTGACAGTGGGGATGGTGTGTTCAGGTTGATGAGCTGTGTTGCTTTACGCAAACCATAACGTTTTGCATTGTTGCCAAAAGTTCGATTTTGGTTTCATCTGACCACAGCACCTTCTTCCACATGTTTGGTGTGTCTCCCAGGTGGCTTTTGGCAAACTTTAAACGACACTTTTATGGATATCTTTAAGAAATGGCTTTCTTCTTGCCACTCTTCCATAAAGGACAGATTTGTGCAGTATACGACTGATTGTTGTCCTATGGACAGAGTCTCCCACCTCAGCTGTAGATCTCTGCAGTTCATCCAAAGTGATCATGGGCCTCTTGGCTGCATCTCTGATCAGTCTTCTCATTGTATGAGCTGAAAGTTTAGAGGGACGGCCGGGTCTTCGTAGATTTGTAGTGGTCTGATACTCCTTCCATTTCAATATTATCGCTTGCACAGTGCTCCTTGGGATGTTTAAAGCTTGGGAAATCTTTTTGTATCCAAATCCGGCTTTAAACTTCTCCACAACAGTATCTCGGACCTGCCTGGTGTGTTCCTTGTTCTTCATGATGCTCTCTGCGCTTTACACGGACCTCTGAGACTATCACAGAGCAGGTGCATTTATACGGAGACTTGATTACACACAGCTGGATTCTATTTATCATCATTAGTCATTTAGGTCAACATTGGATCATTCAGAGATCCTCACTGAACTTCTGGAGAGAGTTTGCTGCACTGAAAGTAAAGGGGCTGAATAATTTTGCACCCACTTTTTCCAGTTTTTATTTGTTAAAAAAGTTTGAAATAGCCAATAAATTTCGTTCCACTTCATAATTGGGACCCACTTGTTGTTGATTCTTCACAAAAAATTACAGTTTTATATCTTTATGTTTGAGGCCTGAAATGTGGCAAAAGGTCGAAACGTTCAAGGGGGCCGAATACTTTCGCAAGGCACTGTATATAACGGTGGTTAACAACTAATCAACCCAGGGTTTCCCAATCTAGCGGCGCGTGTTTACATAAAAGAGGCGATGTTTGCACAACATGACCAATAGCCACATATTTTACATAAGAAGAGCAAACTATAATTCTACATAAATATGAAGAACACAGACACGGTTTTACAGACAAAACGCAATACAGTCTGCAGATGCAGACCGCCACGATTAACTCACACACACACACACACACACACACACATTGTTAAAATCATACGCTGAACGCTTTAGTTTCTCTACATGGGTTTAGTTAATGATCAGGCTATAATAAGACCACGTCGGCTATGTAATAGCTGACAACCGGGATAATTTCATAGTGGTTGGTGTAAACCGGGACATTTTAGCGTCCCGACGGGCTTTTGTCGGGACTCGGGACGCGCATCTCAGAATCGGGACTTTCCCAGTCAAACCGGGACGTCTGGTCACCCTACCAAAAAAAAAAATAAATCTTTACAATCATATTCCGAAAGAACCAAGCAGGCCTGCCTTGTTGCACGACCCAAATTTTCGTCACATCTTGCCATTTTCACTGTGTAACATTAGCTTGCTAGCTCAGAGGTTCCGGTTGCTATTCCAGGATGCGACCGGAGTTTAAAGTGCCCATATTATGAAAAAATCACTTTTTCTGGGATTTGGGGTGTTCTTTTGTGTCTCTGGTGCTTCCACACACATACAAACTTTGAAAAAAATCCATCCATGCTGTTTTGAGTGAGATACGGTTTCTGAATGTGTCCTGCTTTCAGTCTCCTGGTGAGCTGTTCAAAATCGGCCTCGGACTGTGACGTCACAGTCCGAAATGAGCTGGCTAACCACAACCGTTAGCTCGTTAGCATGCTAACCGTTAGCATTAGCATGCTAACGCTAATGCTAACGCTAGCATGCTACGTCGTTCTCAATAGCAAAGCACTGCTACAACACACACAAGTTCACCATAATCTACAAAAGAACTACTTACATGTGCGCCCTCATTTAGAAGTCTCCCAGCTAATCCTGCCTTGTAACTGACCAAAGTTGGAGGAACAGGCTCTCTTTTACTGTCTCTAGAGTTAGCTAGCTGACATGATCTACATCTGAAATACTGAGCATGTGCGAGTGCAATCAAAGATAGTACAGAAGAGGATGAAAAGAGGTCTCACTCTGTAGCTAAAACAGAAACCAGGTGAAAAGAGGATCTACAGCAGTGAGAGAGAGCTGTGCAGTACAACAAAAATATGGGTTTTTTTGAAAATTAAACCATGTAAACCTATTCTGGTACAACCTTAAAATACAGTTATGAACCTGAAAATGAGCATAATATGGGCGCTTTAACGTAAACACAAAGGAAGCGGAAGGTGAGGGACACCGGAACTACCCGGTAAATGAACCGTCGCCGATCAAGACTAGGTACCATCTAATTGTTACCAAGACGAAGAAGATGACTTAATGTAGATACAAGATCGAGCATGCACCAAGCTTTCTCAAATTCTCCAAGTCTGTGAAACTTTACTGAAAGGCTGAACAGGATTCCAAAAAAATATTCCCTCTTTTGGTGTTTTGATGATTGTAAAACTAAGTCAGCAATATTCACATGTATAACACCTTTCTTGTAAAACCATTCACCCAAAGCAAATAGTTAGTGTTTCAGTCATAACGAGAGAAGTGTAATGTTTCCCACTAATCCCAAAAGGGAGAGTGTTCGGAGACCTGAGTGGAGACCGTTGAATGCTGTAAACTAGCCGGTCTCTATCCATGAGTCTGATGTAAGTGTATACTGTGTGCATGTGTTTGAGTACATCCTCTGAGGTTTCCAGTAAGTGCTGCATTGTCTGAGACAGTTTAGGTCATCAATAATGTAGCTGAGAGGAGGAGAGGAGAGGAGAGGAGGAGAGGAGAGGAGGAGAGGAGAGGAGAGGAGAAACAGGGAAGGTGAAGTGACATGAAGTGAGGTAGGGTGGGTTTAAAATATGAGCCAAGTTTCCCAGAAAGTGCTGCATTGTCTGAGACAGTTTAGGCCATCAATAATGTAGCTGATCTGGTGAGCCAAAGGGTAGAGGAGAGGAGAGAGAGAGGAGAGGAGAGGAGAGGAGAGGAGAGGGAGAGAGGAGAGGAGAGGAGAGGAGAGGAGAGGAGGGTGAAAAGAAGGGTGTGCCAGCATCCATTAATCTAAATTCCTTTCAACCTTTAAAGAAACTGCAAGTAAACACTTACTGTAGATGAATAACAAATATATTCTTGTGATTGCTGTGCTTCTCAGAGTCTTTTTTTAAATTTGATATGCTTTAACTTGTTTGAAGTCTTTTTCATAGTTCCACAGTACTGCTCTCTAAAAACCTCTTTGACTGTGTGTTTGCACAGCCACATTACAGAACGTGTCACAGCAGTTGGTAAATTAGTTTCTCAGTGTTTTTTTCCAATAGTACTATGTCTGTGGTTTTGAAGGGTTCTGATAGCCATCATCAATTAATATATCCAATTTGTTGAATATATACCAGCAGTAGCTGAGAAAGTGAGTCAGACAATATGTTTCGCCATTATACTATATTTTATGCATTCTCTATACCTCTTATGTATGTGGTAATACATAATACGTGTTAATAATAAAAGACATCTATTGTTATCTGGCCCAAATAATAGCATTTTCTAATTTTGGCATAGCATCTATTTTAAGACTAAGCAATCATCTAAAATTACTCAACTGCCCCACTTTTGGGAAATACAAAACATATTCTGAGGTGCAATAAAGGCATGTTTGAACACTCCCAGCAGCAAAGTAATATCTTGGAAATGTGACAAATATTATATATAACTTGTGTGAATTTTCTTTCTCACACATAATCACAGCACCAAAACATAGCTGAGCGATGGCAGCAGAAGGTGTATGGCTTGCAAATAACTAAATATAGACATGAGAATGTGTATATTAATTGACATTAATGGAATAAAATAAGAACAAGACCCTCCTCCACAGCGCCGCGGTGGAGGAAGGTCTGGCAAAGCGAGACTAGGGGACACCCAATATAACGCCCAATGCCGGGACGCTGAAATTGAAGGCATGGTGAGCTGGCACAACTGAGGCTGTGGTTCAACGTCACTTTGGGTGAGTGAACATCAGTGGCCACTCCAGAGGTGGATATCACCCACAATGCATTGCAGTTATGCAATTGTTGGAAAATTGCATGACATGAACAGACATAACACAAGAACGGGGTTAGAATGCCATAATTAATGGAAAATAAAAGACACTTGAAGCAGTAGCGCTAAGCCTATAACTGACGTTCGATCCTTATAGTTTGTGCTGAAAGTGAACAAGGGCAGGTGTGTTCTATTTTAATCCCCCGCTCCTGCCCTGTCCACTATCACTCTGCTCTCCAAGTGGCCTCCATGCGGCATATGCCGATAGGTAAAATCAAAGGGCTGAGGGCAAGTGAACGAGGGGAAGTGGAACTCATGTAACACAGCCTGAATGTTATCCTTCCTCTGTTGGTTATGTGATCCTCACTTCGTAGCGGTCCCTCATGTATGCCGTGATGACGCGTGAGAGTCACTGAGAGTTGTTAGTTGTACAGACTGAACATTCACTGACAACCGTGCGTTTTCTTGCTTAAACCTTATGTGTTGGCACCCTGCTGGAGAAACCACAGGCAATAGAAATCAATAGCACAACTCACTTTACTTGACAAAAAAGTCAGAGGTAAAGGCAGACAAATATGGTAGGGAGAAGACTAAGATGAGGTCAGGTAAACAAGCAGAGATAAAAATGCTGGAACACTTGACACTGGGTACGAAGACGAACTGGCACCGAGATAGGGAAACAAACTGACTAAATACACAAGGGAGAGAGGATAATGAGGCACAGGCCGGGCCAGACAATCACACAGGCGGGAAAAAACAGGGGCAGGAAGTGAATAATCTGAAACAACAGGAGAGGTGAGTATATCAAAATAAAACAGGAAACGATAAGTGAATAAATGACAATGAAAAATATAGGAGCAGGACAGGATATGCCAGCTGCTTTAGTCCCATTCGTCCATGTTAAATATATTTTTGTTTTTTGAAAACTAGATTTGAGTAAGGGCCTTCTTCTAGGAAATGAGCAATTGATTTTGTGGACACTGACTATCAGCGTAGTAAGCTATTTACGGGGTGGATAACCAAAGGTGTTTCCAAATGAGGCGTTTGGTGGCAAAAATCCTCAAACACACTCATGTTTTAATAAGGACAGCCAAATGAATGAACCATACACACTAGACTCAACCATGCTGTTTAAAGAAAAGGGTGCTGTCCGATGATGTCGGATTGGGCTCTTATGGTTGTGGCTAGTAGGGATACAGCTAAGGCCGGAAGTTACGCAACATCTCGCAAAATCTAATCTAAAATAATAATATAATTTTAAAGGTCCCATGACATGCTGCTTTTTGGATGCTTTTATATAGGCATTAGTGGTCCCCAAATACTGTATCTGAAGTCTCTTTCCAGAAATTCAGCCTTGGTGCAGCCAGTCCCACAATGAGCTTTCCTTAGTATGTGCCATTTCTGTGTCTGTAGTATTAAATACTATTGAGGAGAAGAGAGGGGGGGCAAGGTGGAGGGTGGGGGTGTGGCCTTGACCAACTGCCACTTTGCTTGTTTGCAAGCCATGATGTCTCTCTCTTTCTCATGGGCAGGCCAAATTCTCTGTTTGGGCAAAGCAGAGAAAGGGGAGGTAACCTTGCTCCTTATGACCTCATAAGGAGCAAGATTCCAGATTGGCCCATCTGAGCTTTCATTTTCTCAAAGGCAGAGCAGGATACCCAGGGCTCGGTTTACACCTATCACCATTTCTAGCCACTGGGGGACCATAGGCAGGCTGGGGGAACTCATATTAATGTTAAAAAACCTCATAAAGTGAAATTTTCATGCCATGGGACCTTTAATACTTTCACCAAGGAAACGCATGTTCATTCCTCGGGAGTGTTTTAATCCAAACCATGGTCTTTTTCCTAAACCTAACTCGTCATTTTGGTGCTTAAACTTAACTGTCATCGCCACTTTGTCATGCCTAAACGCCGTAATGTACCCCTTCTAGCCACAACCGGCTCTTAACAACATCTATTTGATATGACCACCTTTTGGCCTATTTTAAAAACTCTTTTTATTTTTGACAGTTAGGACAGGGAGGACTGTTGTTCATGAGCAACCCCTGGATCTCTAGTTCCAACAGCACAAAATCGAATTGTTTCCGTTGTATTTTCTGCAGCATAGTACAGATACTGCTCCTCTCAAAGGTTGTAAACAATGTCTCGTTGAAAGCTGATGCAGGTGAGTGCTCAGTGTTAATGCTGTTAGACTGAAGTGCAGCATTTGATACTGTACAGCGTGAGTCTCCACTCTCCACACTCACAGACTAAAGCGGTGGGTCAGGGACTGGTTCTTTTCCTGTTTGACTGAGAGGAAGTTCCTACTATTTGTAAATGGGTTTTTCTGACATTTCTGATACTTTTGTACTGAAAGATAATGTTAACATCATTATGCTGACTTTCCTTTTACTGTTCAAGCCCAATAATGGTTGAAAGTACGATATAAATAAAGATAATTCTAATTGTTTATGTTAATAATTTTGAATTTTATTATTTACTCTTTCCAAAGTGTATGTTTCCATTGCCATCAATGCCCTGTTTGTTGTTGGCAGGTTTCAAAGCCTTGCTGAAGTGCCTGTCGGGAAGGTTCTGCAGTCAGGAGCTGATAGGAATCATGGGGCCCTCTGGAGCCGGGAAGTCCACCTTGATGAACATTCTGGCTGGATACAGGTGAGAGTGACAAAATTCCCTTCTTCTTTCCAGTTAAAGTAAAAGCGTTGTCGATATCACGTCCTCGATATTAGATCGTATATTGATATATAGCTCGTCTAGAAAAGCCATTTGTGGACAAAAGCAGCACAATTAGGAGAAATTAGTTTTCATCACAGGCAATTTGTGGCATAGATTTGTGTATCATGTGTTCAGTCTATTCCTTTTTTGAACTGTCCAGCATGTGTGTTTGTCCTTCCTGCCGCCCAGGGAAACAGGAATGAAGGGTCAAATCCTGGTAAACGGGAAACCCAGGGACCTGAGGACATTCAGGAAAATGTCCTGCTACATCATGCAGGAAGACATGCTGCTGCCACACCTCACTGCACGAGAGGCCATGATGGTGAGCTGTTAGGGGACTGAGTACTGCTAGAATGAATAGCTGTGGATGTGGGTAGGGGCCCATAGAGAATGTCTTTCCACAGGGCCCAGAATGTTGTGCTACGCCCCTGAGCTATTGTGCCAGCGTGCTCCAGTGATTGGCTTCTGAACCTGAGACTGCCACTGATCTGTACAGTTGTTAAATACCTGTTGCATTACATAATTAGGACCCATTTTTCCCTCTTTGCTGCAGGTTTCAGCCAACTTAAAGCTGGATGAAACTATGGATGTGAAGAAAGAACTGGTGAGCTAAACAAATAACATCTACTACATACACAGAAAAAAAGGTAATAACATTAACACTTCCATTTGAACACTGAATCCTGACCATAAACGTACTTCATTTATATATAACCTTTACCAATCACAGTTAATATGGAGAAATGCCCACTTTCTTTTAACACTCTGTGGACACGCATATGTACTCAATTTGGATAAAGACCAATCTTTCAGGTACATATACAGTATGTAGGTGGCATGAAGCGCAGTACCACTCAGGTGTAAATTTGATATCCAAAATAAATCTATCAATCAAGAGCAGATAGGACATGTTGGCTTTACATTCTGACATGCAAAAAAAAGCTTTCACCAGTTACGCAGATAACATAAATGCATACATTGACTGCCCCTGTCATTACTATGGACAGCTTTATAAGCACATGTATGCACAGAGAAAAACTCTGATAAAATATAATAAAAAAAAAAAATTCTGACTCTTTCTGTTATGTAGCTCCAAATGACCATAATGTATTTGTGTGGATGTTTTATCTTGTTCACTATCAATGACTCAGTGATTATGTCAAGCATTAATAAATACTTCTAGCTTCCAAAATTCACTTTGCAGTCTATACTTACTATACTATTATTTATTTATTTTTGAATGAAACACTATCATAAAAACGGACATAATGGCATGTTTATGTTTATGTCTACATCGCTTTTAAGCCATAGTTTTTGGGAACAAATAAAACAAAACAAAAAAAAAAAAAAAAAAAACGGTTTTGTATTTGCAAACTGACCTGGTGAAACTGGCAGGTTGTAAATCTCCTTCCCTCTCTCTGACTTTCTCTGTCCAGGTGAATCAGATTCTGACTGCATTAGGGCTCCTTGGCTGTGCTCACACTCGTACCAGCTCGCTGTCCGGTGGTCAGTGTAAACGGCTGGCCATCGCCCTGGAACTGGTCAACAATCCTCCAGTCATGTTCTTTGATGAGCCCACCAGGTGAGACGGACAGATGCGGATGTGCTGGTGATGGTTAAATGTAGACTTAAAAACAATTGACATATGACATTTTACTCGTTTGAGATGTGCTTCCATCAAATCAAATTGTGTTATTGAAAATGCTACAGTACAGTTTGACCATCACCAATTCAAGTCAATTGACTACTTCTGGTGTGTCAAAAGTAGTATTCGGAATACAAAACTCATTTTGTTTTGTTTTTTCTAGTTTCTACCGACAAGATTAAGGTTAATGGAGAAATTGTCAATGTGAACATTGGGATTGAAAATTTGAATTTCTTTTGCAGCCAAAAATGTAGGCGTTTTAGTTCATCCAACGAGCTCATCTGACTGCATATTTATGAGTCTAGTGACAGTTGGAAATATGGTGTTGGACTGACTTTTAAAACCCTAGCAATTATACTCAGTGATACCATCTGGCAAGTATGAGCGGTTGGGCGCTCTGTAGTCTTGCTTTGCCAGACCCTCCTCCAATGCGCTGCAGAGGAGGGTCTGGCAAGTCCACACAGCATTCTGGAATGGGAGAAAAACGTGCTCTGGTTTATTGGCATTTCTTTAAACCAATCACAATCGCCATGGACGGCGCTAAGCGTCGGACAGAGCCATGGTGCCGCTGCAAAATAGCCTTGTTTTGGTGGAACATGTGTACGTTCAAAAGTTGTTTTAGTCGTGCAACAGAAACCTCAGATTGGACAGATAGTCTAGCTAGCTGTCTGGATTTACCCTGCAGAGATCTGGGGAGCAGAGATCTGATTAACCATAGTCCTCAGAAATCCACCAGAGTTTAAAATTCCAACACAAGGAAAGTGAAAGGTAACGGACATCCGGCCGAAAAGAGTGATATCCGGCGGAATTTCCAGCAGCACCAGAGCAATCCCGGGAGTGGAACTTCGTGGATATAGACTAGGCGCTCTGGTACCCTAGCTCTCTGACAAATGAACTCTTCCAGAGCAGAATGAATAAAACATCTCAACAGAATTCTCAAGTTTCTCTCATGGAAACCCAAATAAGAACTACTACTTGTTTATGTCTTCGCCTCAGATTACTTCCCAGTTGGTCATTAATGTTGTCCCTCCTGCATGTCTCTCTCTCTCTGCTCAGTGGCTTAGACAGTGCCTCATGCTACCAGGTGGTCTCACTAATGCGCTCTCTAGCACTGGGAGGACGGACCATCATCTGCACCATCCACCAACCTAGTGCCAAACTGTTTGAGATGTTTGACAAGGTACAAGTCTGTATGAGGACATGAATGGGTGGCTGAAAATTCGAGTTTCTATTTATTTTATGAGAAGCTGTGGTGCATGCCAATACTGTAACATTGTACACAGGCACCGGCTGTTAAATGAAAGGGCCTCTGTCAGTTTTGGAAACTTTTTGAAAAGTAATTTACTTGTCAATTTACTTGTCAACCATGAATCATTTTGCTCCTCCACAGCTTTACATTCTGAGTCAGGGACAGTGTATCTACAAAGGCACAGTCCCATACCTCATCCCCTATCTTAAGACTCTGGGCCTCTATTGCCCAACTTACCACAACCCTGCAGACTTCAGTATGTCCACTTCACATTTATTCATATATTTGCTACACTTTGCTGAAAATGATGTGAAACATTTCTAATTCCTTCATTATCTGTATCTCTCTCTGCCTTTGCCTTTGCTTCAGTCATTGAAGTTGCATCAGGAGAGTATGGAGACTTAAACCCTGTGCTGTTTGAGGCCGTCCAAGGTGGAATGTGTGCATTAGAGGAGAAGAAGAACCAATGTGATAACAATGGCCAGTCAGTCTGTGCAACAAAGTGCCCAATGGTGTGTATTAGATGATGTGTTGCCGTACTGCAGTCAAGGCTGGATTACCAACTGGGCAAAGCAGGAAACTGTCCTAGGGCCTTAGCAGTTCACTGTGTGGCAAATACTTTTTTGGTAAATTGATTCATTGCAAATTTGTTTGGCGTTATGCACCACAAGAACACAATATAAACTGAAAAGATTTGTGCTGTGATTATCACTTCATTGGAGGGGACCCTGTATCAAAGTCAAGTTTTAATACTTTTTCATTTTCAGTTGATATTATGCGCGCAAAGATATTCTTTTAAGAATAGTACATTTGGGAAAGGCATAATGACCATTTTTGTTCACCAGTTCAAAACTAAAGCATTTTGAATTTGGTACCGGGGAGGATTCGTGACTCTGACCAGCTTCTTCTCCATAGCATAACATAAACTCATACGCATTGTTGCATCTTTCAGGAGAGCCCTGCATTTCTATGTTAAAGGTGCGCTAAGCAATGTCACGCGTTTTTTAGGCTACAACATTTTTTGTCACATACAGCAAACATCTCCTCACTATGTACCTACTGTGCCAACCTGCACCACGAAACATAACAAACGGTCTTTCAGCGTTCCAGCCAATAACCAACAAGAAGGATTTGGGGGTGGGGGTTGGGGGGTTAGTGCGCAGAAGGACGGAAGGGAGGGAGAGGAGACAGGATGAGGAGGAGGGAGGGGCGAGCTGGCCTTGTTTTGTTTGAAAATACTTCGATTGTCAACAAGAAGTGCCGTCACCCAACATCGCTTAGAGCACTTTTAAGTAACATTGATTAAGTAACAACATTTTCAATGGGAGTACAGAACGGGGAAAACAGGTGGACTGCATAGGAAGCTGGTAGGTGGATCTTGTTACCTTTGAACTGTTTTCAGTCTTAACTGACCATTTCCTGGTTGTAGCTTCATATTAACAGTACAGGCACGAGAGTGGTATCAAACGTGTCATCTAACAAAAAAGAATGCAAAAAAAGCCAATAAGCATTATTTGCCAAAAATATTCCTCGTCATCAAATTATCACCTGGTTTCTGCAGCAACATTTTTGCCCAACAGTCAGTTAATCCAGCCCCGACAGCAGAAGGTTGTGTTGTGCTGCACTTTTGTGACGTGGGTTATAATTATAGACACATTTTTCAATGTTATGAGTTGATGTGCTTCTATTTCCCCCAGGATGCCGGACACATAGAGAGACATACTTTTGCCACAAGCACACTAACACAGTTATGTATTCTCTTCAAGAGAACCTTCATAACTATATGTCGAGACCAGGTGGGTGACGACATTTGTTCAGAAATATTGTATAATTATAGCTGTGCACTGGTTCCAAACACATGGACAAAGTCCGGTCCTATCTATATTTTAATTTACAAAATAAAGAGATGTTACCTAAAACAATCAGGCAGTTAATCATCCAAGTCTGAGACTGCATGTTTTTTCCTGCTTTTGTTCTGTTCTCAGGTTTTGACCCACCTCAGACTGATATCCCACATCGCCATAGGTGTGTTAATAGGCTTGCTCTATCTGAACATCGGCAATGATGCCAGCAAGGTCTTCAACAACACCGGGTTCCTCTTCTTCTCGATGCTCTTCCTCATGTTTGGAGCGCTCATGCCAACCGTGTTAACCTGTGAGTCTGATGGAGGGGAGGGAATTATTTAACATATTTAAAATCTAATTTGTGCCAATCAACAAGGCCCCATTTCAAAATCCTATATGTTGTGAATTGATATTGACATATGTGAATGGTTTTGTTAGTTCCTCTGGAGATGAATGTGTTCCTGAGGGAGCATCTGAACTACTGGTATAGCCTGAAAGCCTACTACCTGGCCAAGACCATGGCTGATATCCCATTCCAGGTGAGCTGGCACTGTTGGGGTTGGAGCAATGGGTTGGCTCACGGAAGACCTGAGGGCTGACAAACTTGCTGTTACACACAGGAAAAGAAAAGCCTACATAGTGCCCCGCTGCACTCCAGTGTTAGTTGAAGGTACTACCTGGTTGTTCCAGTGGATTACGCTCGGCCAGCATTTCCGCAGGGTTTTGACCACTGTTGACTGACAGTAGTTCACTTTTTTTTTCTTTACAAAGTGGGAAAGATTCCTACATCATTCAGAGGCTGGCTCCAAAAAAAAAACTAAACGCACATTTTTTCCGTAAATATACTAATATAATATTGCGTTCCATCGTGTTTCTGTGCACAGGCATATACGTTGGATTGTGTGTACTGTATGGTAGTCTATACTTCTTTAAGAAAAAAACTATTGTTGCGTACCTCAACGGAACAGTTAATCCCAAACAATCATAAGAAGAAGACCATGTTATCCATCATTGTCCGATAGTAGTTTCACTGTGTTAACCAACATCATATATGTGGGATCTGGCTCTCTGTATCCTAGTTACATGAAAACAAGGCATGTTTTGTTTGTCCTTGTACATCATACATATTAGCAGATTTTACATTTCACATCTTTCTTTTAATGGAATTTATCAGAAGCAGGCCATTAACACAACTCTTGCGTGTTTAGCTGTGGCCAGCTTCAGTACAGTATCAATGGGTACATTAGATAAACAAAAGATTCATTTTGGGGTAAATTGTTCCTTCACTAAATAAAAGTAAATGATGGTGTTATTTTAGGTGATCTGCCCCATCATGTACTGCAGCATCGTGTACTGGATGACGGAGCAGCCTCCTGAGGCCACCCGCTACCTACTCTTCATAGCCTTGTCCACCTCTACCGCCCTGGTGGCCCAGTCCCTCGGCCTTCTGGTTGGGGCTGCCTCCAGCTCACTACAGGTACTGCATGTCTGCATTGTTAAATATAGGATTTCTTTGCTCATGTCATGAATATAAAACAGAATATGTCCTCTGCATACCTAGGTAGCCACATTTGTCGGACCTGTCACAGCGATCCCAGTGCTGCTTTTCTCTGGCTTCTTTGTGAACTTCGACACAATCCCCAAGTATCTGCAGTGGAGTTCCTATGTGTCTTATGTCAGGTGTGTACCAGAATCACTATTTCTTGTTAGCATGGGGGATTAGGAATTCCGATGTTGGTGGTTTAGTCTGGCCACAGCAAAACAGCATGTAGAATTTCTATTTATTACAACCTGGGTCTTATTTCCATAGATTTGGCCATCATTTTGTCATTATTTTAGGTCTGTGAACGCAGTAACATCACTAGAAATAACTCGGCCTCACTCCCAGGTTAGCCTAGAACAAAGTATTCTTAGTTTATTTGGAGAAAATGAAAATGAGCTACAAAAGTATTACTTAAACTGTCCATTGACTAACTTACTGGACCAACTTTGACCTAACCGTAATTACTATAGCAGTTCTCGGTGTAACAAGGGACTATTACAGACTGGCAGTTCTCAGTTTTAGAAACAGTTCACACTTTGATCTGTTTTTCCAAATTGAGAAAATATCTTTCATTGTTCAAGAGGTGGCTACGGCAAACTCAATCACATTTTATACCAAAATAAATATTGGGCCTCATGCAACATTTTCATATTCTTATCCTAATAACGAGAGTTCCAAGTCACCAAACTATCTTTGTAAATCGCTCGTTTCAGCCTGATGAATGCCACATGTTCATGCAGAGGTCCCTGTTAATTGATCATTAACATAATCAGCTATTTTGACTCAGTATCGGGTAGGGCTGGGTACAGAATTCAATACTTTTTAGGCACCAGCCGAATTTGCCTCTAAAGTATTGAGTATCGAAAAAAGCCTTGTCAATCAATACCCAATTTCAATACCTCAAGAAGTAAATCTCATCAGGGTCAGTGAGCCCAAAAGCATTGCACCATGCTTCTACCAAGATCTAATAAACACGTCTAGAGGCACGCAGGAAAAACTCTACGTTACACAGAGACGGGGCTCACATAGACGAGCTGAAAAATAAATCAAAAGATTTGTGCCTTAACGTGTAATATCTTTTTGTTTTATAAAATTGGAATGGAAAAAAGTATCGTTCAGGAACCGGTATTGATGTCACAGTATTGGTATCGGTACCAGTGTCGAAAATCTTTGACCGATACCCAGCCCTAGTTTCGGGAAATTATTTACTTGGCTATTTGCAATTATGAATTTGTCTCAGTGTTTGTATCTCTTCCACAGGTATGGCTTCGAAGGGGTGATCCTGTCCATCTACGGGATGAACCGTTCAGAGCTGGAGTGTCCAGGAAAGGTGTGTAAGTTCCAAAAGCCCGAAGAGGTTCTGCAGTTGTTGGATGTGGAAGACGCAAAGCTCTACATAGATTTCATTGTCCTGGGCATTTTCTTCATCATTCTACGGTTGGCCACCTACCTTGTCCTCCGCTACAAGGTAAAGTCCGAGCGATAGGTTTTCGCCTGGCACCCCTTCGAAATCTCAAGGCCCTCCCTAATGTCATCCCAGACCTCTGGTCTCTTTTCTGTGCACAGAAAACAACCTCTCATGTGGGAATTTGTTTCGTTTTGTTGTACGCATTGCTGCTGAAAGGACAGAACATAAATTCTGATCTGTTCTACTGCCAACAACTGTGCAGTGACTGATGATGCAGAGCAGTGAAGAGATCCTCTTATAAATCTATATATACCTGTTTTACCTCAAACATCAGGACTTAATTCCTGTGCACAAAGCCAGATCAGCAGGGAGGAGGGCAAAGAGACTGAGCCACATTCAGCAGCATGTATTGTACGTTTCATATTCCTGCAAGACAGAAATGTTTTAAGAACAAGGCGGATGTATATATATATATAGTAGTACTATGGAGCGGACATTCGTGTTTATTCTACACTGTGTGCTGTGACTTTGGTCCATAAAACTTCCCCCTTGAGAAAAGCAAATACAAATAGTGTTTACATTGTTTTATTAGTCAGACGAAGAAAAAACTGATAAATGGTTGCACTGGAGAATAAGTGTGATGTATTGTGCCTGAAAGAGTGAACACTGGGGGAAAAGTACTTTGTTTGAGGTAGTTGTTATATGACAGAACTTGGGTGACAGTTTGGAGTCCCGAAACATTTACTTCCTATGTATGAAAATAAAATCAACGTTTGAGCTAGATTGTTTTTTAACGTGTGGATAGTTGTAAATTAAGCTTTATCATGATTGTCTATGGAGATTTGGTATTTTTTGTACTTCCATAATATAATCTGAAATCTTTAAAATCTCAGTTATAATCAAAATCATTTTATACTATGCTATATTATCTTTAGTACTGTTGTATTATATGCAAATGTGATTATATAGATGTATATAAGCTAAATAGATCAATTGCTGTATCCTTATTTTTTTGTGTCCACACTACATCCAGTAATGTCACAAGGACACAACATGCTCATGCAATCGTGTTTGGTGCTATCTGAAGTTTTATGTTATATTTGAATTACATATATATATAAATATATATGTGTGTGTGTGTGTGTGTGTGTGTGTGTGTGTGTGTGTGTGTGTGTGTGTGTGTGTGTGTGTGTGTGTGTGTGTGTACACACATGTATATATAGAAAAGTATGCATCTAGACTGCACATTACAAAAATACTGAGCATTTTGAGAACAACCAAAGAAAAATTATTGTAACTGGAAGTATGCTCACATTTTATTTACAATGCATTGAGAATCTTTCTGTTTGTTTTTTTTTTATGTTGTTGGTTCGGGAAATGTTCTTTTTTGAAACATATATTGGAGATATTTCAGCTTTACTGTAATGTACAGTTATGTAAAGTGTCTGATATGATATTCCAATAAACACTGATCTAACTAGTTCAATTAAATATCTCAGTTTGTTAATGTGCAGTGAATACGCTATATCGTCTCCTCCTACTTTTACTTTTAAAGGCCACAAGGGAGCAGTGTGACCACGGTAAGGGATCATCCTACAATAAGCTTTCAATAGCTCTAAGTTCGCTTTATGGAAAGCCGTCATCCTGAAACAATCATTGGGATTGGCTGCGCAACAGAGGGCGACTGTCAATGATTCAATGTAACATGGACCCATGCTGATGCTAACACAAGAAGAAGAAGCGACTTTGCGTTTCCTAAGATGTCGAAGGCATATCCCGCCCTACTCTGCCTTACTCTACCTCTGATTGGCTTACCCTGACATTTCACCTTAACTCTAACCAATCTCACTCATCGTGCCTAAACCTAACCAATCCCACCAACGCAGGCAACGAGCACTTAGCCAATCAGAGGCAGAGTAAGGTGGGTCATGCCGTCGCCATCCTTGGAAAACCCAAATTTGCGGCACATTGGTGTTGTTTACTGGGCTAGTGACTCCAAGGAGGTTTTTACGATTCTGAGCGCCTGCTGACAGCCTTCCCTACAGTTGACAGAGATACTGTAAGCTTAACTTTATAGTTTGTTTGGCTGTGATAATGTAGCCACTGTTATGGAAGCTACAGCTTTCTGTCAACTAACTTAGCTAGCTAATTTAGCTTTATTTCTACGCAATGTTTAACGTTACCTGCACCCAGTTCTGTCTAGCTAGCTAGTCAAAGAAAGCATTACATGTACCTAGCTAGCTAACAGCTTATTGGTCACCTAAGGATAACGAAAGAAATCGTCACAGCGTATAACTTTAAAGCATATTAAGATTGCGGCATATTTAAAACACTTGGAAATTAAATGATGAAATGAAACATCATCATCAAATTGGATTAGCTAGCTAGCTAGCTAATGTCTCAGTGTGCCTGACAAATGTAACTTTGTCTGTCAAGTTGTCCATATAAATGCTGTCATGACAACACATGCCACTCAAACAAACCTTTCAAAAAGAGCTTAGGACAGCAGTTCTTACTAAAATATGTTCAGTGGCCTAAACGGCTGGCAGCAGTTCCTAATGGGTTTAATCTTGAATGGCCTAAACGGCTGAGGACTTATAAATCCAGTGTTAGACTGATGGAATAATAAATATATTGGGACCATTTAGTAGTTATAAGGGTAGTTAGCTCTTAGATTTTTCTACAGAAAAATGTTACTGTTGAAGGCATGCACTCTATTTTTGTTTTGTTTTATTCTAGATAACGTGTGTGTATTTATAATCTAGCTTTAGCAATCTGCTTAGTGTCTGGGTCCCAATACAAACGCTTCAAATGGCTTACCGGGGTGTCCCATTTCATATATCTTCATTATTTCTTATGATTGTCCTAGACTTTAACTGTTTTGCCCCCCAAAAAAAGAAAAAAAAAAGTGTAAAGCTGAATCGGCCACTGTAAGTAATAGCCTATATGTAAGACACTAAAAAATGATCTCTTCAGTGATTCATATGCTTTGGATGGGAGTGGAAACCACTACTTCTTTTTCTATGGTTACTAAATAAATATTGTCACTAACCCAAATAACTAAATTGTATTTTTACCAACAGCAGTTTAACCGAAGGAGGAAGGCATGCTGCCTTTAGTTGGAGCTGAGTTGACACCAGTGCAGCTCTATCGACATCTCCTCAGATGTTGCAGGCAGTTACCAACCCCAGCAATGCAGAAACATTATCGACATGCCATAAGACAGGTGAGGTCAACGTGTGCACTGACTATTGACAAGCTAAATGTTTTTCAAATTATCTTGGACATTGTATTTATATAGATTTTTACTGACAAACAACTCAAGTGACACATATCTATCTATCTATCTCTCTCTCTCTCTCTCTCTCTCTCTCTCTCTCATGTGCTTTATTTTGAAGTGACAGAGTTGCCCATCAACAAGGACAATTTGTGTACAAGAATTAGAAATAGTTTAAAAATAAATAAATAAAAGAAATAGTTTTAACAGTTTGACATCTCAAACAGTCCGATATGTTTAAAGGTAGTCCTACAGTCTGTCACAGATCCAGAGTTGTGGCTGCTGTCGATGGCTCTCGCAGCCGCAACAAAGTCATTGTTTGTAAAATGATGATCAACAAATCCTTTTCAGGTAGCTACCTTCTGTTTAGTCTTGCTTTGCCAGACCTTCCTCCACAGCGCTGCGGAGGAGGGTCTGGCTACTCCCCACAGCATTCCGGGATTGGGAGAAAAACGTGCTCTGGTTTATTGGCATTTCTTTAAACTGATCATAATCGTCTTGGGCGGTGCTAGGCGCCGGACAGAGCAACGGTGCCTCTGCAAAATAGCCTCGGGAAGGAACTTGTTTTGGTGGAACGTGTGTACGTTCAAAGGTTGTTTTAGTCGTTCAACAGAAACCTCAGACTGGACAGATAGTCTAGCTAGCTGTCTGGATTTACCCTGCAGAGATCTGAGGAGCAGTTAACCATAGTCCTCAGAAATCAACCGGAGTTTAAAATTCCAACCCAAAGAAAGCGAAAGGTAACAGACATCCGGCCGAAAAGGACATACGGCGGAATTTCCGGCTACAACGGAGCATTCCCGGAAGTGGAAGGTCGTGGATATGTAGACTATCTTCTGTTTAAACAAAAGTAGTTGATGATTCATTTTTAATGCCCTGCTAATCGGCTAATTTCAGATCTACTCAGGATTGTCCTCTGAGCCTCACTGTGATCACCAGATGAAAAAACTGAAAGGTTCCCTGTGGAGTTTCAGACCTCTAGAATGGCTGTGGAGCAGCTTTTTGTATGTGTGGGTCCCTGTTTTGTTTGTCTCATGCACGGGATGCGATTCGCTCTCGTGCAGATGGTTTCACACTATTCCACTTTAGCCTTTCCTCCGTACTCTACCAAACTCATTGTATTGTTTTTCGAGATATTGTTGATATATTTATGATCTACATAACCAAGAACAATAAATCATACAGCATTTATGTGTCATCGTTAAACCTTCTTTTTATTTTTGTTAATTTCTGTGGGTCACCATAATCCGGTTCCAGGAAATGCATCAAACAAGGCGAAACAATAAAAAATAAATCAAAAATAAATCAATAAAAGACAGATTTCAAAATGTCATCAAAACAGTTTCGTCAATTTCATTTCTATTTTTTATATAGTATACTTCCCTCAATTCTTATTGATTTTATCGACCCACCCCCACCCACCCAAATCACACCCACCTGAATCACACCCACCCACCCACCTACCCCCCACCCACACTACACCACACACACACACACACACCCACACATCCACACACACGTAAAATAAATTAACGGGCTTCTAAAGACAGGTTCTAGAGCGCATCATAAATTTGTCTCCATTGGCTATCAAATTGTTTATTTTTATTTTTGTCCTCTGACATTGATCTTTCAATACTCAGATAATACTTCATAAGGGCCTTCCAATTCTCTATTGAAGGTGCTTCCTTATTTTTCCAGTTTTGCAAGATCAATTTTTTAAAGATAAGAGAGGAAAAAAGTATCTGCCAACTAGTTGGATATCTTATTCCCTCTATATCTTGAAAAATACATATTTTTGGGGAGAATATCATTTCTCTATTAGTATACTTAGATAACCAAATGTCTATACCCTCCCAAGTCTTCTTTATACCTTGTACCTTGTCATCGTTAAACCTAAGTGTGGTTTTAGCCTAAAGATTAAGCACTTTCTACCAAATGAGTCCCCATTGTGAACATTAAAAAACAATTCATTATCCTGATCCTTTTGGTTTCCAGGGTTACATCAGTCACTCCGATGAAGACGACCAAGAGAGGATACAAATGATAATCCAAAGAGCTATTGCTGATGCAGACTGGATTCTTGATAAAGTAAGGATGAAGGCCTTTTTTAAAGGTACACTGTGTAGGAAAATCGCTATTTTTGGCAACGAGGATTCCGTCTCCTGTGGCTCGGCATTAAGTACGATCCTCCATTATGAACTAAAGTGCGGTGCGGGCTTTGAAATTTGCAGGGGCGATGACTAGCGCCTCTCACTGATCTCCTTCTCCGTTTCAGCTGGTTTCAGTCACGTGACACCGGCTCTGAACGAAAACGCGTCGTGGATTAGACAGGTAGGCTAGTGCTTTATGTCCCTCTCAGCCATTATAGTTTTTCAAAATGGCGGAACGACATGGAAGCCTCCTTGGACTTGCCCATCCAATGTAAATACAGATAAAAAAAATTATGAGGATAAGTCCGATCATTGGCAGAGGTCATTTTACACCAATGAGGACATATTTATGAATGAAGACACTGATTTTAACTAATAAAATACTTAAAACACTACACAGTGTACCTTTTTAATTCCAAGTTGATGTGCAGATAAATTCACACTATAATTCTTAATTCTCTTTTTGATTTGCAGTATACAAAGAAGAAGTGAAGTTCATAATCCATGAATACGTCCTCGGGTGTAGCATTTTGCAGAGCTGCACCTGACATGAATCATAGTGGTGGATGCACCGTTTCTATGTCTGACTTTTGAGTGCCCATTGTGTTATTTGTCCTCGTTATTGTGGGGATGTGAACAGTCATGGTCAAGTCAGCTTTATTGTCAGATGTGCTATACATGAAATTTCAGTCCTCTCGGACCCCCGGTGCAAAGCAAACATGATGAAAGGAAGGCCTCACGAGTCATCGACTCTTATACTATACTGTATGAAATGACTGCTCAATTGAATATAATATTCACTATCTATAAAAAAAAAAGTGTAAATACTGTTCTTAGATTGAAATGAGTTGACTATATACTGAATTCAATAAATTATTCTCAATATGTATAGCTTTGTTGTCTTAACAGTGTGTGTATATATACTTAACTCACAATAAAAGTGGAATTTTAGACATGAACCGGTAGTCCAAAGTGACTTAAAGAGGCTAGACTTTGTGGCCGGGTTGGTTCAGTGGGTAGAGCAGGCGCACATATACTGAGAAGTCTCTCCCCTTTCTCACCAAGCTGTCCTATCAAATAAAGGTGGAAAAGCCCAACAAATTATATTTAAAAGAAGAGGACAAAAAGGCTAGCCTTCACTTTTTGAGATAACAACACTTAAAAGCAACACGATGATCTATAGAGGGCAAAGTGAAGTGATGTTTTCCCCATTTGCAGTGTTTATGCTAACGGCACCAGCATTTCTCTTTTTAAAACTGGTAGTATTTTTTAGAGAGGGTACAGTTTCCAAATATAATAATAATAATAGTAATACCCCTAGCCCTGCACAAACAACACTAGTCTTTACATGACAGCAGCAATATACTGTATTGTGCAGTTGCCCGTTCCTCGCTCCTCTCCCTCTTGGCCAGGAAATGAAGGTGAGCTGGGGAGTCAGGCACCTCTTACCCTCTGTAACCTCAGAATAGATCCGTGTGTGTGTGTGTGTGTGTGTGTGTGTGTGTCTCGGAAGTAAAGAGGAGTGGTATTTCATTGGTTGGACTCCTTCATATAACTCAGTGAAAGTTATATTTCTCACTTTGCCAAACTTTTTTCTTCTTTTTTTTAAGCTTTTAGGGCATGTATCCCTCTCTTTCTCTCTGGCTAACTATTGGTAAAGACCAAGGCTACGATGTTCAGTTTAAATTACAGAAGGTAAAATGTCAGTACGTCACTTAGGAGCTAGCAGGGAGAGGAGTAGAACCCCAGCTGTAGTCCATCACAGAAGGGTTATGCATGTATTCTATCATAATGTATTTGTCACGTGAAATCATAAAAATAAAACTCCAGTTACATGCCAGAGGTGCCATTTCAGCTCAGGAAACTCCATAATACACTGATATCCAATTGGGTTAATTTTAGGATTTGATAAAACAATCCCTGCCCCATCACATCCAGTATATTCACATTGGAATGCTTTATGTGGCTCGTGTGCTCGAGGTAATTGCAGCCAATGAGTTAAGTGCAGATATAATTTTAAAGTGGTAGAATGTTGAGATTGAAAGGGGAAAGTAACTGATTCCGCAGGTAACCTTGTCAAAACCGAATGATTTAACACAGAACATGAAGAAAGACACTCCATCTGCTAAAGAAGTTAATGTGATACGACTGAAAGTTTGAAAAGTAAATGGTACTGAAACGTAAGTTTGTAAACTGCGGACCAAAATTGTGTAATAAGGCTTGTTTAGCTATTCTCAACTCTGCGAACTCTTTACCTATGTGTACACGAGGACTAGGGTTGCAAAGGGGAGGACATTTTCTGGTAAATTTTCATAAACTTTCCATGGAAAATTTCGTGGGAATTAATGGAAATTATGGGAATAAATAGGAATTTATGAGAATTAACTGGACATGTTGGGTAATTCATACAAACTCCATCTTATACAAACATAAATATAAACATGTGGGCTATACAATTAACACACATAGGTTAATAGCAATGGGTTATGTAGTCCTCCCCCCCCAAAAAAAATGTATGTAGTAGCCTATGCTGATTACTGCATGCGTGTCATTGACAAATATAGGGAGGACATTCAACTGAAGTTGCATTAAATCAGGTTGTTTTAACCAAGATTATGCTGTGAGATGGGTTTTTTTTCAACTACATTTAAGTTCCCTGTTATAGACTAACAGTATTATAAAGTTATATAAATTAGTTTATTCCCATTAATTCCAGTTTATTCCCATATATTCCCATGGAAAGTTTCCAACTTTGAAAATTCCCAGTTTTGCAACCCTAACGAGGACCACCCAACGGTGTCAAAATATATGAATATCAAATAATTGTATTGAAACAGAACATAATCGCACAATGTTAAACATCTCATCCACCTCTCTAACATCTTGATGGCAAAAAATGATGACCCATTTTATTGTGCAATACAATACAGGATTTATTCAAGTATAACCATTTGTCATCTTAATTAATACATTAAAGAAAATGACACACATTACATACAGAAAGAAGAAAAAGGACCGTCTATTCCTCATGTGCTATGCCCACTGACTGGTTGTACCAGAAGAATGAAATATAAGCAAACATACCAACACAGATGATCAAATCAGGATCAACTTCTATCTTATAAATGTATATACAGATGCATGCACATGCAGTATTTAAATTGATACAAAACGTAATAAAACTAGATATACAGAGTCATTTTTTTCCAGTATAAATAGTATAAATAATATTTACTTGTATAAATAGCTCCATCTGCTTTGAGGTTGGTCTGAGATATTGATGTTGAGACATTTGGTGTGAACAGGACTTAATGTTCCAAATATACACGCGTCCAGCACTCTTCAATCATCCCACCTGCTGACCAGGGTGGAAAACAACTACAGTAAACAGCTGTCGGTTGCCACACCCACACACCCACACCCACACACACGTCAGAAATAAGATGGAGAAAGGAGGTGGATATTTTTTAAGGATGATGTTGTAGCTTTGGGATTGCTTCGGGGAAAACAGTTGCAGCAAAGTATTTCTCTGAAGTGGGCCTCGCTCAGAGAAAACAGGACAGGCACTCTGGAAATGGTCGTACAGATGTCGTAGTTTTTTTTTTTTTGCTGTCTCAGTCACATCCTCACTTCTGCAGAATAAACTGGTCGATAAACTCGTTCTGCTCTGACTCCACCTTGGACAAGGCTTCATACTCAATACGATATCTGAAAGAAGGAAACATAACAGAAACCTAAATGTTCACCAATAAATGCAATAAGGCAAAAATAACAGTCCATCACATGACACATGAACTGTTAGAAATGCCAAGTACAGTAGATATCATGATACAGTAAACACTGATGTGACTGCTGATGTGTTTTTTTTTCTTCTTTTAATTGACCTTTAGACAGCTTTAAACTTATCCAGGTATAAGAGAAATGTACTCTTTTTTTCTTTTTTTTCTTTTTTGTTGTTGTTGTGCTGAATTAAAATAGGTTAGTCCAGCATTGCCAGACCTTCCTCCACAGCTCTGCGGCGGAAGGTCTGGCTAGTTCACACAGCATAACGGGATGCAAAATTACGAATCCCACTATGGCCACTATAGACCCACTTGGCGTGGCCATAGTGGTCGATTGGTTGGGGTTAGGCATTTTACCTTGAGTGGTTAAGGTTAGGATAGCCGATTGGTCAGGGGATAGGACCTGAACAAATCAGGTTACGTTACCTTACATAAGCATGGATGCCTAGCCAATAGTAGCTATTGAAGGGCGGGTCTTGGCGTGGCCAAAGGGGGGAGAAAAAAAAATATCGCCGGATGGGAGAAAAACGTGCTCTGGTTTATTGGCATTTCTTTAAAACAAATCACTATGGACCTTTTTCACAGCAGACATGTTGACTTGTCATAGTAGGAAAAGCACAGCTGAAACCAATAACCTTAACGATGGCTCAGTTCCATCAAGTGTCCCAGTAAGCTATTTCAGTGAGTCAGTATGCACAATACCAGGGCCTCTCCTAAGTGGAATGCAGCCATCATTAATGGTTTTGAATACACCTGTGCTTCTCCTACTATGACATGTCAACATGTCTGCCGTGAAAAAAGGTCTATTGTCTTGGCCGGCGCTAAGCGCTGGACTCAATGACGGTGCCTCTGCAAAATAGCCTCGGGAAGGAACTTGTTTTGGTGGAACGTGTGAACGTTCAAAGGTTGTTTCAGTCATGCAACTGAAAACTCAGACTGGACAGATAGTCTAGCTAGCTGTCTGGATTTACCCTGCAGAGATCTGAGGAACAGTTAATCATAGTCCTCAAAAATCCCCTGGAGTTTAAAATGCCAGCACAAAGAAAGCGGAAGGTAACTTTCTGGCAGCACCTGAACAATCCAGCACATAAAATGCCATCCATACAGACTAAAATATATAGGAAACCATGACCTATCCCGCCCAAACCAGCACTGTGTTTAGGTATTGGTGTCCACCCACGCACTGGTTACCTCTCAAGTTGCATCTTCTTCTCGGCTATGAGAGCCTGAAGCTGCTGCTGTTGAGCCTCTCTTTGCTTTGCCACGGACTTCAGCAGGTTTCTGGCTCCAATTGCCTCAAGGAGAAGAACACAGTATTATTAATAATAAGGTGTTGCTTTCACGATCAATCAAAAGTTCATACATACTACATATGAGGACTACAACATCTTCTGCAGTAGCAGCTTTAAATGCTAAGCTTACCTTCATCTTTTCTGTCTCCGCTTCTTTCGCCAATTCATCCACCAGCTCAATTAGACCTCCCACTATCTTCTGGAACTGGCCAATTTCTGCAAAGGACAACACATTTGTACATCCTGTAGGATCTGTTGATGTTGGTGGGGGAACCGTAGATCAGCTTAATGAACTTGACAAAATATTCAGTGCTTACTGTCCACAAATTCTTTACACTCTTCCTTGAGCTCTGAGGTTTTCTGGCTGACATCAGGCTCCAGTACCCGTAGCTTGTTGAGTTCATCAAAATAAAAGCCTGCCTCGGCTAACGGGTCTTTAGCCATGGCCACGGGGCCTGTCCCAAAGGAGACATGAAGAATGAGGGATGGAGAACAAGACAACAGAAAAAGCAAACACAATTGAAATATTGGCTATCCAGTGAGAAGCCCTCTTTAACAAGAAACAGTCGTTTTTCTTCTTTCCTTAAATAATAAGGAATTTTTAGACAGTCTTTTTGACAGGACAGCTGAAGACATGAAAGGGGAGAGAGAAGGGGAATGACATGCAGCAAAGGGCCGCAGGTCGGAGTCGAACCCGGGCTGAGCTATCCGGGCGCCCAATAATAGCTATTTTAACAGACATAAATCTGTATAACTCAGAGACTAAATGTTTTATATACATTTGAAATAGTTTTGACCCCAAAAAGAAGAATGGAATGATTAAAATTCAGTCAATGTCCCCACAGTGTTGTATAACAGGGCAGAATATACTGTTGGAACAATTTTTTTCCCAAAATACCCTTCAATTTTGTTTTCCAGTCCAGAAAAGCGCAAGTGACCCTTGATCATTAGTGAACCACAATGGTGCAAATGGGCTCTGAATATTTTGGGAAGCTGTTTTTCTTTGGGCTCTCTGCAGACTACTCCGTGGTTAGCTTCAATACGTTTAAATTGTGATTCGTCAGTCTATAGTATGTTCAGCTGATATTCCCTGATCCAGTTCCAATAGTGCTAAGCCTAGACTAACCTTAGATTTCTATTAGGAAGTCTGAAGAAGAGCTTTGCTAAAGCAACACACCTGTTAGTTCCAGCTTGTTATAGGCTGCATTCTTGTGCACTTGACACTGAAACCAGAACATGTTTCTATTTAAATGTGCACACATTGTAATGCTAAGCTTCCAGTTTCTTCTACCAATGTTATTTATTCTATTCTTACTAGAGCTGCACAATATACCGTTTTTTTTTTTTTATCGTCATCGCGATATCAACTAGCGCAATACACACATCGCTAAAGGCAGCAACGTATCGCGAAAGACTCTTCAGAGATTTTTTTGTGTTAGTTGGACGAAAATATCAGCAGAAAACTGCACTTTAAAATGTAACTGTCATTTTTTAGTGGTGCCTTTATTATCCAATTCACTGTTCAATTTGTTCAATAAAGAATGTTGGGAATGATTTCCTTTCATTTGTTTTGAATACAACAAGCAATTTGTTGTATCTTAGCAGAATACTGGAAGCAGTAGAAATGCATTACAACTGAGTACACTTTATCGTTTTTTTTAAACGCAATTAATCTCGTTGTGGCGATATTAAACAACGTTATCGCACATTTTCCTCATATCGTGCAGCCTTAATTCTTACTTAACTGTTGCTCAGAGGTATCTTCGTCTCTTCTAGCCTCTCAATTGTCGGTCTGGTTTAACCGTTGTACAGCGTTTCGTTCTCCATGTACAAACTATTACTAAAAAAAAAAAAACCTTCATACCATTTTTTTTTGGAAAGATGTCTTTCTACAACCTAAAAGCATGAAAGACTATTCAAAAAGATAGAGTTGTAGTCTCAGTCAGCTGATTGTACCCAACCTAGCTTCTGTGGCAGGTGATTCCAAACTTTTGAACTGCAGTGTACAGTATATTTACACTGAATTCAACAGGCTTTATAGCTTGATAACATAATGCTGACAAGTGGCTTGCCATCAGACTATCGCACAGTGATAATATCTTGCTGACAGTTTCTGGATCTTCTTGTTGATGCAAAACAAACATTTGGTTGAACTATGACCCTTCAATGAAAGATCACCATATGGTAGGACGAGACGGCGCTTTTTTTGCATGCATTATGTAAAATATTAAATGAGTTTAGTCTCTTTCAAAATGTGGAAATAGCTATAACGGTTTCCCCTGTGGAAATATCTAACCTAAAATTAAGTTACATTGGCTAAATTAACTCAGTTAGCTAGCTAGCTACTTAACGTTAGCTAACGTTAAGCCTGCTCACAAAAGCTAATTGGACTAACACACACACTATCCTCGTTAAGACGAATTAAGTTCCTTAGATAACGTTGTATTAAACCGTATCATACAATGTTTGGGACAGAAAACAATAAAGTGTACCTGTTTAAACCGCTATCACCGTTGTGCGATGTGGCACAGCAAGCAAACAAACCCAAGGCAGCAAGCTCCTCCTCCCGCTGCCAAGGAAACCAAAAACCTTCTTCGTGTGTTTTACGGCGGTTGGCATCCAGCTCAGTGGTGCATTACCGCCACCTTCTGCTCCGAAAGGGTGGATCACACAGTAGAGTATCTAATTCTCTTTAGAATAAATAAATAAATAAACATATTTCAAACAAATAAATACCCTATTACCTCCCCATACGCGCGCACACACACACACACACACACACCCTAACCTGCCGTAGGCCTGTATATCCTCCATGCTTTATGACCTAATACAGGGGTCCTCTTCAACGTTTTTTAAGCCAAGGACCCCTTAACTGAAAGAGAGACGGATCAGGGACCCCCTACTACATATATTGTATAAAATGAAGTTGCATATTAATCTGGTCCTACAATAACTTTTAGGGCAGCCTAAAGCATTTATAGATACCTTTTTTTGCAAAATGTGAAACAAATGTGAAACAGTCAATCCTTTGGGATGAACTGTATCTGTGGAGATTTGCTAATAATATGTTGGAATCATGTTAAGACTTTAATTTTTGAAAAAACTTTCAAAAATTAACAATAATTTGGAGGCCCCCCTGGAGTGACTGTGAGGACCCCCTGGGGGTCCCGGACCCCTTGTTGAAGATCCCTGACCTAATATAATGTCTCACACCCTCTCTACGACACACTGGCCCAGCAGAGGAGCACCTTCAGCAGAAGACTTCTCTTACCCAGAAAATCACAATCATTTGCACATTGATACTGTACATTTGATCTTTTATATATTACTACTGTAAATTTGTTTTTAATATATATGTTGTCTGGATATGTTGTTTGTATATCTGGAGTTTGTAACAATAATAATTTCCCCCTGGGATTATTAAAGTATTTCTGATTCTGATTCTGATGTTAGCCCTATACAATTTTTAACCCTTAAGAACGCTAACATTACTTGGCCTGTGCTTTCTCACCCATGCTTTGAAAGTAAAACAGAATGAGATGTCTTACCGTAATGCAGACCCGTGGTTTTCAAAGTGGGGTCCGGGACCCACAGAGGTCCACAGGGTCCTCAGCAAAAAGGGGAATAATTTATTTTCAGTATAATTACATCCATAAGTAATCCAATGACAAAATGAATGACCATTTTGGTCATGGATTTCATACACTTTCTGTAATAAACATCTAAAAGCAGAAATCTTATGAGATAGGGGTCCCTGGGATGAAATCTTATGAAATGGGGGTCCATGGTATAATTTGTAGGGGTCCTTGACGTGAAAAGGTTTGGGAAACAGACAGTGCCACTGCTGAAGGCACTATAACGACTGTATAAAACTGATTAAGTCAAATGTTGTTTAATATTCGAGCTGCTGACATGTTCAGTCTGTATGGACTCAATTAACTAAAGCATGAGAGAGAACTTCTTTTCCTAGTTAACTAATTAATTCATACATTATGTGTCAGACCTTGCAAGAATGTACACATAGGCCTATGTGTTGCTTTATGGTTTTCTTTAAAAAGAAATCTACTGTCCTTGGTAGTTCGTATGATTTATAAGGTGAGTCCCACTTGTTTTTCTGTGTTGTGCATTTGAGGTATTTGTTGTGCCCAAGAGCCAGGGAAGCCAGTTTTGGCTAGGAAAATAATTGGATTATGAGATAACAAATCAAAATTAGAGATAATAAATAAAACATGGGTGACTTTCTAAATAAAAACTATGAGATTTAAAGAATAGTCTAGTATTTAGTCATTTTTTAAGTATTGTTTTTATAAAGTAATCCATGTCAACATTAAATATGAATGTAATCTACATAAATAGACCATAACTCCAGTAAATGCAGGGGATGGAAATACTATCATGGTCTTGGATAGGTCAGAATAAAAACGGCTCATAGACTGTTGCTCGAAATGCATGTTACTGACTGTGGAGGGCAGCGTTATATACCACAACGCACAGCCTGCCGTAAACTCTTTCGAAGAAGAAGAAAGAAGAGAAGAGAGTTTAACTTTACAGTTTTTTTTAACAACTCAAATTTTGTTACTGTTGTGAATGTTCGTCTCACGACGATAAAGGCCTGTTTAGCTAATTAGCCAGACGGTGTGCGGTTATCTAACAACACGTAAGGACAGCACTGAGAGGTCGGTAAGTAAACGTTCATAAACTGATGCCTCGTTACGTGTTGTTCACTGCTGGGTGTCGTTAGCTGGGGACATAACGTCACGCACTCCATTGAAAAATCTGGCACTTTTAGTAGCTAGAACATAACGTTACACATCTGGAGAATTTGAAACCTTTCCCGAATGCCATTTTACGTTATAACTAATTCGGTGTGGGTTCAATTAAAAAAGTAACCCAGATTTCAATACATTTTTTAACTTTTAGGATTGGCTAGTTTGTCTGGTTGTCCCGCAATCGCATTGGAAGTTTGCCCACCCTGTTCAACATTAGCTAACATTAGCAAAACACACCCACGTAGGAAGTAGCGGAGTGACGCAAAGCGAATATAGCATCAACGTTAACGCTACAATATTTTGTTCCAATAAAGCATTGACAAGAAGACTATAACGTTACCTGTTTTTCATGTACATTACTAAAGTAGCGTAATACAATGTTAGGGCCTTTGCTTTGCCGACGAACAAATAGCTAAGTATTACAACGGGCACATTTTTGAAGGGAGTTGAGTCTATAACATTTCTCCTCACGACCAAATAGGACAGCCGAGCTAACCCTCTGCTTTCTGTTGACTAGCTACATGGATGTATAATAAGACCACCGGTTGACTAGCATAATTTGCCACACCGAAGACACATTAACATTAGTTCTCTTTTTTTTCAATTGACTTTGTTGTGTAAACTAACATACAACGTGACAAAAACATAAATTATAAAACAGTCATCATACTTTAAAGATAAAAAGACAGCCCTGTCTTCACTGTCAATTTGGTGATACATGCGTAATGCAGTACAAAATCAAGAAAAAATAATAACGAAATGAATAAAAACAACTGAGGTAAAAATACATAAAACTTAACTGAAAGGCAGAAAAAATCATATAGCATATCAACTGTATGAACAATTTTCTTATTTACAATTTGGATAGACTTAAACCATTTCTTGAATTCAATTCTGAAAGGTTCAAATGCCAGCGGAGACCTAGAGAACTTAGCTTAATGTGGATGTGAAATTTTCCCAGTAGAATAAGTTAATTAACAATCAACTGTACTGTCTGGTTTTTGTTTTTATTGTATAATATCACATCATTGGCATGATTGAGTGATTGCTTTTAGTGTCAATAGTAGTTCTCAATTTTCCAGAATTATAATGTATACAGACATTCAGCATTTGTTCTCACCCGCATCATGGATTTGAACTGGAGGTGGTGCCCACTTTATGCAGAATGCAACATTTGCTGAAGAAAATTTTCTTGTCATTTTATTTTTTAAGTATAGTTTTTAAACTAGCCTAATAGTTTGTTAACTAAGCTAGCTGTTTGCCAAGTAACATTAAGTTCACTTCCTGATTTTGTGTGTGTGTGTGTGTGTGTGTGTGTGTGTGTGTGTGTGTGTGTGTGTGTGTGTGTGTGTGTGTGTGTGTGTGTGTGTGTGTGTGTGTGTGTGTGTGTGTGTGTGTGTAACTTAGCCATGATAGGCTGGATCTGTGGAGACTTTGGCGTACGTGTTAGATTTAGTAACTGTTGGAGTTTAACACAAGCTAGCAAATAACTTTAACCAGTTAACGTAAGCAGGAAGGTATTTGAATTTAAATCCACAATGTTCATTCACTATAACTGCTATACCTCGATTAATAAACCATCCAAGCTTTTAATGTGGTGCATAACGCGTCACACTTAACAGTATCCTGTTAAACTGAGCTAGCTCCACTAAGGGGGACCACTAACAATATCTGAAAGAGATTGAATATCAGCTACTAATTATAGTTAATTTCAAGATATCCCTGTCTATGGTCAACATGACAGATTTACTTGTGTGATGTCCAATTGGATTCTGTGATTGGTTTTTGAGGGAACGAGTGTCTCCGTTGATGTGTGTCCTGTGTTGTGTTTACAATGTTGTTGGCATCTGGGGGTGCTTTCCTCTATGTATTTTGTATATTAGACATTCTGCTGCATGCTAAATTTCCTTTTCTAAGGCTAAATAAAGTGGAACTTGAACTTGAAGGTAAGTGAGCTGCCTGCTATTGTAAATGTAGTTGATTTTTGTTGATATGTGCCCCTCTCCCTACTCCTCTAGTTTCCTGCTGAGTCACATTCCATTTAATGGGAAGGGGAACTGAGGAAAATATAACCGTGTTATCTCTGTATTGTGATACATGCCTTCAGCCACTGGGTGTCCTGCTTTAACTCTCTTTGTCAGCATTGTCTTTTCCTGGGTAGCTTCATAGAGAATATTTGGCTCCAGTTAAGGGCTCTGTGTTTTGCCAGGTATGATCTGGAGCAGTGAGAGGTTGTGGCGGCCTCATCAGTAGCTGTCACCACGGCGGGGGACCATAGGACCTCCGTCTGCAGGGTGGTCATCTTCCTCCAAAGGGACATGTCCGGGGACAGCTGCCTGCCCCAGCATCACACCCAGTCTCACTCAACCTCCTCAGTCCCTCCTCTGACCTATCCCAAGACCAAGACCTGCAGTTATCGAGGAGCGGTGGGCCTCGGCAACAAGTATGTCCGCATCAACGTTGGCGGGACCCTGTTTTACACCACACTGCAAGTGTTGACCAAGCAGAACTCCATGCTGAAAGCTATGTTCAGTGGAAAGAAGGAAGTGTTCACTGATAAAGAAGGTAAGCCATCTCTGAACTGCAGATCAAGGTGTTGTCCACAGTGGAAAAAAAATCTATTCTTTGCTGTTACCGTTCCACAACACATCGATGAAAAGCTAGTATTGCCATTTTAATGTGCTATTTTCATGACGTTGCCGGTTAAAATTCAACGCAACCTCTAACAGCTTATTTGTATGTATGCTTTTACGTAAAACATGACTTCACTGACATATTCGTGGCATATTTTGGGAAAATGGATCACAAATATTTTGACCGCTATTGTAAACCACACTTGTTGCTCATCATGATCACAACTGGTCTAGCCAAGAATTATTGAACTAATTCTTCTGAAAGAACACCAGAAAAAAGTTTGTGTCACAGTATTGTGCACCTGTGGCTTAGATGTACATATTCTCAACATGGTCTGTTGTTTCTGTGCAGGTTGGATCCTGATTGACCGTAGTGGGAAACACTTTGGCAGCATCCTGGGCTACCTACGTGACGGCACAGTCACCTTACCCAAAGGGCGTCAGGCTGTCCAGGAGCTGATGGCTGAGGCAAAATATTACCTTGTCCAGGGCCTAGTGGAGCTTTGTCAAAACACCCTGCAGGTCAGTCACACCCACACTGACTGATATTTGAAGTACAGAGAATGAGAATGTATTGTTATCAAGCCTCTGTAAAGTTTGTGTATCAGCAGAAGAGTTCTGGTTGCTCTTTTTTTTCCTCAACATTATACAAAATGCACTGAGCCTATTCAGTGAGCATCTCTGGATACTCAATGTAAAATTTCAAGTTAAATTACCTACAGTACTGTGTTTACAATTATTTATAACATTTATTATTTTAACGTTTATTTTTTTGGTATTCTTGTCTGTCTTAACATCTGGGGCCAGATGCATTAAACTCTGTGTAGATTCATGACTAAAGCTGTGTGTACCCACAAAGACAGAAATATGCGTACGCATTATTTTTTTTAATCAGATTTGTAAAGCTGCACGTCCGCTGATTCTGTTTCATAAATCTCAGTCATTCTGGAAATGGGTGCACGTGCATGAGCCTCATTTCCGCTCCCACTGTTCGCCATAAATGGAGAAACGGCCTTAAACATCCATTTGCACGTCGATACTCCACCACTCATTAGACCTGTCACGCACAGCTGGGGCTATTTTTAGTATCCGTAGCACTAATTCATCACGTTTCTGCAAACCATCATTGCTTTAAATTCTCAATCACTATGCTTATTAAATGTCAGAAGGATGATCAATCATTCATTCATATGGTGCTAATGTTAAAACAGACTTTACAAAGTGCTCAGGATCAAATTGAACGATTATTGATAATGGCTCAAATGTTAATAAAAAAAGTGGTGAAATTAACTCAACTAATTTCAAATGAAGTCTATAAATTGACCTTTAATATTTTACAGAACGCTGTTTAGACTGCAATGGGAATAGTCCCAGGAACTTAACTCAAGATTTAAAGCTTTAGTGCATAACTTTTTGATATAAATGAACGTCCGTTACATTCAAGCCATTGCTACAAAGCTAATTAAGACCATCAGCTCCACTCAACCGCGTCTGTATTTCTCAGTACGGCTATGTTCAGAAGATTGTGGCGTCCGGTGACTTTCCCGCGAAGAAACTCGAGTGAAGATAATGACCTCTTCTGAAGAGTCCATCGTGTTTTTGTTTTTTTTTAAATCCTCTGTGTCCTCCTTGGCTACTAGCAACTGCATCGAGGAGGGGTGGGGGGCGCGAAGGCTTGTATCATGTGGATGCGCTAACAGTGTTGTTGTCATCATTTAGAATTCCTCATGGGGGCGGCAGAAACTACGCACTATAGCTTGGCTCAGTGGGTAGAGCAGGCACACATATACTTAGAGGATTATGCCTCGACGCAGAGGTCCAGGGTTCCAATCCGACCTGTGACGATTTCCTGCATGTCTTCCACCTCTCTCTCCCCTTTCTCACCTAGCTGTCCTGTTAATTAAATGAAATAATTAGTTAGTTTATTTAATTTTTTTAAAGTACCTTATCACAATATATAAAAGGTATCAGGATATACAATACCAAATACCCTGGTAGAGGATTTTATCGATGTTGTTCACCCCTACTTGCTGCTTTACTTCCTTTCGCAATATCAACAAATTCCTTCAGTTAAAGTTTATGGTTCTCAGTTTTGGACCATAACTGTGCACGCTGAGTTCTATTAAGCTACACAACAGAGCCTTTTCAGGTGCACAGATTTGATTTGCTGTGGACAAAAGTGTATATTTATGTCTTTAGGCTAGTTTGCTGCACCGTCTGTGGAAGACAAGAGTGTCCGTGCCTATGGATCATACTGACAGATGTTCACTAGAATGTCTGCTGGGCTTCCAAGGTTTACACATCCTTTGGTTTCCAGGGGAACAGACTTCAAGGCAGCAAGTCATTGAGTTCTAAGCTCACCGACTGTCATTCATTCATCATCATCATCAGGTCCAGTAGTTTATGAATGAACGGCACACAACCTGCCTCCTGAGGTCCATTGCATACTCTATGTAAGCAGCATGCAGAGCCAAGGGTGTTTCCAATATTCTTGTGTAGCACAGACTGTATCAACACACTACTAACACCTCCTACCATGTTATACATGTCTTGTGCTAAAAGAACAACAACACTTTTTTTAATACCAAATTTATAAAACAAAAGGAAATTACAACATCGCACATTACGGCACAAATCTTTTTATTTATTTTTCAGCTCCTACTACGTGAGTCCTGTCTGAGTAGAGTTTTTCCTGCGCGTCTCTACGACGTGTAACGTTAGACAGCCAATCACAAACATTAGATCTTGGTAGAAGCATGCTGCATGCTTATTGGCTCACTGACACTGATGAGATTTACTCCTTAGGTATAGAAATTGGGTATTCTATATTCTTATTCTTAGGTATTCTTCTCTCACCACTGGATGCTGCTGGGAAGGCTGCATAAAATGTGGGATTGTAAAAGCATATAACCTTCTATGGATGTATGTTGTGAATTAGAGGTGCATACACTAAGAGATTTTTCACTATTTTTCACTATTAAGTGGACAGAATTACTAGATTGTCTGTCTACGCAAAAACTTCTGTTGCAATAAACACTGTAAAATGCAACCAGAATCAATAGGTAGTCTAATATGACCATACGTGTAATTTACTAACTTAAAGCTACATTGTGTGAGAATTTCTCCCATCTAGCGGTGAAATTGTATATGACAACCAACTGAATATTACTTTCTAGCCCCTCCCATTCCGATCGTGTTTTAACTTATTCCAAGAAGTACGACTTTGTCCGTGAGTGTTCCTTCCAGCGTAATAATAGTTTCACGTTTTCGTTATTTTGGTACCATTTCATTGCTAACATCAGCTATCAAACGAATTCATCAGCAAACGAATGCAAGCTTATGTTAGTAAAGTATGAGATTGCTGTTTCATTGTTCACTGAACAGGACAACAGCCTATGCATGCTACGTTTTACAGTTTCTGTCTCAAAATGAAATGCCTACCTTTCTTGCAAAGGCATAAGGTAGATTGGTGAACCAAGCCATACCAATGGGTGTTACAATACATGCTACTCTGCCTCGTTTCTCTGCGTATTTGACTGGTGTAAACCTACCTCATTAATGCTCTTGTTTGTTAGTAGTGATGTGCGGATCGATACTAAAGTACCGATATTTACAATCCCAACGTCTCCTGCTCTAGTATCGATTCTCATATAAAAAGATCAATATTTAAACTCAGTAATTTGGAGTGAGTGTTTATGTTATCATAAGTAACTTGTTGTCACCAGAAAAGTCTAATTATATCCGGTTAGGGGAAGGAACTACTTCTTCTTCCGCCGGTCAGTTGTGTGTGCACTGCGGCTCTGTGACGGAGCTGGCCAGAGGAGCCTATTTTTATTTTATTTTTTTGTAAACATGAATGTTTTGTGAAAACAATTTTGAGTTAACGGTTTTCATGGGTGCCTGATTTACATGTGTTGTACAGAACAGCAAAACGTGGATATGGAATATTTTGTGACAAGGTTAAGAGTAAATTTTTTTTATTTGTGTGTTATTTTCAACCTGTTTTACTGTACAAGTCTCTGAGATTTTCTTTATAATTAAAGTGATGGTTCGGAGTAATTTACCCTAGGGTCCTTTGCACCATGACCTAGAGCCAAACACCCCCCCAGAAGCTTTTTTCACCTGGGTCTAACACTGGGCGAGTTAGCGTAGAGTAGCGTTAGCCGCTGAGTAGCTTAGCGCGGGGCTAATGGACCCACGTTTGTGTCTCTTAAATGACCCCACTAATAATGCCCGAAATGATACCAAAGGTCTACACTAGTGTATATATAGGTTATGCGCTCATAAAACGATGGATTGGAAAGTTTGTAAGTACACCAGAAGTTTATGAACACTTGCCTGCTCTCTTCAGCTCTCTGTTGCTGCTGCTGCTACCTGCAGTTAGACGAGTGCTTAGGGCCGTCTATAAATTACTACACCGAAAAGAGATGATTAATTAAAAGATTAATGATTAAATAAGGTAATGTCTCCAAACTTACCTCAATTATTACTTGTCTCCTGCTAGTTATATTACAGCACTTACTTTAAAAAATAAGTTAAATTAACAAATATTTTTTCGGTGTTGTAATTTGTAGACGTCCCTAAGCACTCGTCTCACAGCAGCAGCAACAACAGCAGAGAGCAGAAGCCAGCAGGCAAGTGTTATTTACATAAACTTCTGGTGTACTTACAAACTTTCCAATCCATCGTTTTATGAGTGCATAACCTATATATACTAGTGTAGACCTTTGGTATCATTTCGGGCATTATTAGTGGAGTCATTTAAGAGATACAAACGTGGGTCAATTAGCCCCGCGCTAAGCTATTCAGCGGCTAACGCTACTCTACGCTAACTCGCCCAATGTTAGACCCAGGTGAAAAAAGCTTCTGGGGGGGGTGTTTGGCTCGAGGTCATGGTGCAAAGGACCCTAGGGTGAATTACTCCGAACCATCACTTTAAATAATATGAGAGTAGTTTATTGTCTTGTCATTATGCAGCTATAATTTTGAATTGGTAAGCCTACAACCTACTTTTTTACTTTGAACTAGTTGTCACATCACACTACAAATAAAATACGTAAAAAGTATTGGTATCGGCAATACCAGCCTGGGTATTACTTGGTATCGAATCGAATAGTAATTAAGTGGTATCACACATCACTGTTTGTTAGTAACATTTGGCCATGTTCTAAATAAGTTTATGGTCTCATTTTAAATGTTACTTTTACCCATTTCAAAATGTTATACCTGGCCTAAAGACACTGAGTATCAAAGACACAATAACTACCCACGATGCCTCTAACTCCCAGTGTATGTTGGTTTGTGATTGACAGGACAGTAAAGAGCAACCCCTGTGTGTTATACCTGTGGTCACCTCCAGTAAGGAAGAGGAGAGGCTCATCCAGTCCTCTACCAAGGTAAATCAGACCGTGCTGCAGTTCTGATCATTATTATGAATCTGGAATTAGTGAAGCTTTTTTAACAACCTCCCCAAGTTTGGTCCTGCCCCAGTGTCAGAAAAACGAGCAAATTGCTCTTGTGATTGGTCTCTTCATGGGATTCGCTGTTGATAATTAACAGATAAAGCCATATCCTTTAATCTGATTTAGCAGCTCTTCAAAGCTGAAGAAAACATTCATATTATTTCATGTGAATGGACTTAAATATTCATTCAAACATAAATGTTCTGCTCTCTTGTCTTGTCAAGGCAATGCCAAATAGGTGATGCCTACTCGAAGTGATTTAACAGTTGGTACATTTTGATATTAAAGCAATAAAATCCAGATATATATATATATATATTTTTTTTTCCCCTCTGTTAGCCTGTGGTGAAGCTGGTGTACAACAGAAGCAATAACAAGTACTCTTACACCAGGTAGGAAAGCCCTCTTCCAGAGCTCCCACTGCTTCCATCATTACCAGGATCACTGATTTGTTTCATTTGTTTTTCCTGCTAATAAAATCTAATGAGCCACAGGACACAGAGCGAAGTAAATGATGAAGCACTCCTTCTCCTTCATCAGTTTGCTTTTGTCTCGACAGTAACTCGGACGACAACCTGTTGAAGAACATTGAGTTGTTCGACAGGCTGTCTCTCAGCTTCAACGGCCGCGTCCTCTTTATCAAAGACGTGATCGGAGACGAGATCTGCTGCTGGTCCTTTTACGGTCAGGGTCGCAAGCTGGCAGAGGTCTGCTGCACCTCCATCGTCTACGCCACCGAGAAGAAGCAGACCAAGGTGAGGATGAGTTAGGCCTTGTTCAGACCGACTAGTGCTCTGCATGGAAAAAAAACGAGTCTGGCTTGTGTGCCCGGCAGATACTCCTGCAGAACAACTCAGTGTAATAATCTGGCGAAAAAGTTGAATAAGACTCAACTTTTGTTGCAACGCAATGCGACTTGACTTGCAAGGAGCTATAAAATCCTTTATTAACCCATTGTGCAATGTTTTGCCGTCTGATAAGCCTTTTAAAAGCATAAATCTGTTACTCCAACTGGACTTCCTGGACTTCCATTTTACTGTGTCAGCAACACAGCTCCCTGTGTGTGCTGTTTAACGCAGGGCTGTTTTTTCTGTCTGGATCCCGACTTTCTATGTCACAACTGCTGTTTGAAAATTAAAAGGAGAAAAAAAAAGTATTTATGGCTCCACGTAATTGAGGGCAGGACTTCTTGATACTACACCAAAGGTTTACATGCGCATACGAAAAATGGCATATGCCAAAAAATGAATTGGAGTTATAGAACTGCACAAACATTTTTCTTTTCTGGATGGCAATCAACTTGAAAATGTGCTCACATGGAGGAGCCTCATATCCCATGTACTACAATCCCACAATTAACCATACATATATGTATACACATATTGTTCTTGTAGAGAACAGCAGCAGAATTCAAAAAAGAAAGAGACTGATTGCAGCTGTTACTGCAGTCAATAGTGCAGCTAATAGGACAGTTCCTGAAATTAAAGTTGTCAAACATGAAGATTGATGCCAAGAATCTAAAAGTGGTAGGGGCAACATACCGGGACCACATCATCTTTTGATATGTGTTTAACATCTACATAAACGCGTACATGACTAAGTAGATCACTTAGCAATAAACACTATATTTTAATGGAAAGAAATAACTGCAGAATCAGTAGTGTTACATTTCATCCCCTGTCAGGGGGAGATGGTAAGCTGTGTGGTAAGTACCAAGATGTGTCCACTTATAACACTTACAGACAAATTGCATGCCGGAGTAGACCTGCACGATAAATCGTTATAAAATCGCGTTCTCAATTCACCCCTGTTAGCGATTTAATTTTTAAATGACTTCGATTTTTTTTTTTTTTGATTTTTTTTTCAGTGACTTGAATGGCCAGTTGAATGTTAATTCTATAAAAGGCAAGCAGTTAAAGAGTGCGCTAAGAAACCATTCTGTTTTTAATACTGTACTTAAATTGGCAATTGACAAACTCCATTTCTCTAGAGACTGAAGCTGTAGCTGCAGCATGTTGATTGACATGTTTTAATTATGTAAAGACATGTTCAAGGAGTTCAGATAGAGCCTCTATCAGGGCCATATTTAGTTCAATGTGTTATATGTCACTATTTTTGGTAGCCTACTGTACTTAAATGGCCAGTATGTACTTTATTTTCTTTATTCATTGAAGCCTCTATGTTTACAGTGGTGATGCGCAATGGTCTATAGGTGCCAAAAAAATAAATCTGTTTGGTACGGCCAATTTGTTTTGTTTTGTCATGGTTCATGCGTGCAATAGACATTACACTTTGTGAGAAAAAAATCGTGACAGAGAATCGTGATTTCGTCATTTCTAAGCTAAAAAAATCATGATTCATATTTTTCCCCGAATCGTGCAGGCCTACACCGGAGGCACAAAAATTACTCTTAGCAACCGAAAAGAGCCTCAATGTCTCTTTCGTAAGCGGGATCCTTGGTTGTGTGCAGTCATTTGTACCAAATCAATGCTAACAGACAATGTGAATTTGGCTTTTCTGTCTTATTTATGTCCACTAGCACTTGCACTGCAATTCTTTTGTGCCACCAGTTACTTTTGCTTGGCCTGCAGGCATGCATGAAGCCTGGAACTGGACCTGGAACTCTTCATGTATATTAAATACTGTAGTATTCACTGTATAGAAATAGTTGGTGTCTGTCTCTTCCCACCACAGGTGGAGTTTCCTGAAGCTCGCATCTATGAGGAGACTCTGAACACCTTGCTTTACGAGACAATGCCGCTGCCTGACAACTCCTTGCTGGAGGCCACGCGTCGGAGCTACAGCAACTGCGGATCTCACAGTGAGGAAGAGGAGGGGCCCGGAGGAGCTGAGCTTCGCGAGCGTGTCCGTCGAATCCACATCAAGAGGTACAGCACGTACGACGACCGGCCACTGGGACAATGAGACTCAAACCACAGACCGCTGGACAGATTTCAGCTTTTCACGTTGATGATGAACATTCAAACATGAAATCTGTTAATACGTTTCTCTTTTGAATAGTTTTATTATCTTCTTTACCACTAAAAGAAGTCCAAACTGTGGCCTTGATTGTAATTGCATCTGACTTTTTACTCTAGATAGTTGCAGTGTTGTCTGCTCTGTCCATCATAATTTATGAATTATTACCAGAGGATTGTGAGCAACTACTTTAAAAAAAAAAAAACTAGAGAACTGTAGTTTTTTTCTTTTTCTTTTTTTTTTACTAAATGTAGCTTAGTAGTGGAGGAAAATCACAGATATGCACTATTTCTTAGTAGAAATATTGTACCAATCATAGCACTTACACTCTGAATCAGCAGGAGAGCATGTTTTAATATTTATAGATTGTATTTTTAATATACACATTTACAACAGCCTGTTGTTTTCCAAAGATGAATCTGTTTTAGTTTTTTCCAGAATTAGTGTGCCTTAACATATTTTTATTGCAGTTTACCATAATGCCTTTTTCCAGCTGTGAAGATAAAAGTTATTGTTATTCAACTACTTGTTGTCTTTGTTATGTTTTTAGTAGGCAGGTATAATTATGAAATTCAATTAATTAAAATCAATTAATAAAATCTACAGTTGAATGTACAGTTAAATAGCCTGGCTATTGCTCACTTCAAAGAACCGGTAACATGGACGATTGGTCCATGTCGTAATTGTAATCCTTAAGATTTCAGTCCTGGTTGATTTGCTGACCGTGACACTCTTGGTTAAAGGTGGTAACTGCAAACATGGTTCAATTTACAGGTGCCAGAATTCTGGAGACAGATGCTGGGCAGCTACTTTTTCAGAAATCAACAGAAGAGTATATGTGTATGTGTTTACAGAGCAGTCAGACCAACTGACATAGTTTTAATATAAAAAAAGCAATAATCTGCCTTTTTCCATCATGCAATGAGCAATTTGACTTCATGCTACACACCAAGCAAGTAGCTTTCCACACCAGTTGGTTACCTTGCTGGGGAGTTGGAGGGGTGCAGCCTGTCGCCTGCAGCTCTTTCTCTTACAGCTCACTGTGGCTGCTCCTCACTCTTCCGTTGAGAGTTTACCAGTCACAGACTTACTGCTTCATCAGAACTATGTTGGTGTGGTTTGTTAACATTTGGCTAGTCTATATCCAAGAACCTTCCACTTTCGGGATTGTTAAGGTGTCGCCGGAAATTCCGCCAGATGTCTTTCATTACGGTCGGATATCCGTTACTTTCCGCTCTTTGTGTTGGCATTCTTAACTCCGGTGGATTTATGAGGACTATGGTTGACTGCTCCTCAGATCTCTGCAGGGTAAATCCAGACAGCTAGCTAGACTATCTGTCCAATCTGAGGTTTCTGTTGCACGACTAAAACAACCTTTTGAATGTACACATATTCCACCAAAACAGGTTCCTTCCAGAGGCTATTTTGCCCAAAACGATTGTGATTGGTTTAAAGAAATGCCAATAAACCAGAGCAAGTTTTTCTCCCATCCAGGAATACTGTGTGGACTCGCCAGACCCCCCTCCGCAGCGCTGTGGAGGAAGGTCTGGCAATGAGAGACTAACATTTGACTAACAGTGTTCTGGCAACATGAGCAAACTCCCCCCTCACCTGTCATTACATTTTGGAGCCCTTCAAACCAGTGTGAAGAAGAGCTCAGACAAAACGGTGCATAACAAAAAACTCGTGAAATAACAAAAAGTGTTCAAACTTTGGCAGAAAATGATGTGTTCATAGTGAGAAGCTGATTGAAAACCCTGTTTTCTTGCCCTTTTAACATGGGACAGAAACACAAGGCGTAATGCAGAGTTGTTAGTGGAAGCTTTTCAGATGACATGGCTTCTAATGGTTGCAGGTGCACCATCAGCCCACATGGAGGCACAAGCAGGAGGTTTAATGACAGCAGAGGAGGCCGTTCTTTATCACGTTGCTGTGACGTCAGGCCAAGGCATCAGCACTCAGAATGGTGTGTGTGTGTGTTTGTGTGTGCTGTTGTGCCAGGCTTTGAAATGAAGTCATTAAATAAGCTGCATTTTAATGAGCTCATTAATGCATTGCATGTTTCTTTGCATGGAGGAGCAGATAGCTGTCGCTAACTTGAAGTGAGGGAATTATTTACAAGCAACAAACAGTGACAAACCCAACAACCACTTTACGCCATTAACATTTCACACCTTTCATAGCTGCCAAGGGGGAAAAGAAGATGCTAAAAATACTTGAGGGCTCTACAGGTTGGTGTGTTGGATGCTGAAAGGCTGCAGGTTGGGGCGGGGCTGGATGCTGTGAGCCTCTGGGAGCTCCAGTGATTTTTTTTATTTATTATTATTATTTTTTTTTCCTCCTCCATTGATCAGTACGTTGAGGAAGGCGGACCCACTGACGTCGCCGTGAAGCTGCTCGGCTGCGTCAGAGTCCAGCTGAGCGAAGGGAGAAGGAAACGAGGAATAAAAAGGAAAGCTGTGTCTGAAGGGCTGGGGAGAGCGGACGGACAGTGTCAGGGAGACAGACCTGTGTCGTGCACACCGCGGACGGACAGACGGACAGAGATGGAGGGCTCCACGGAGGAAGACTACAAAGAGAAATTGTTATGGAACGTTAAACGCGAGGTAGGCGCTCTTTGGCGGCACGGGGCTTTACGTTTACCTGTGTATGTGTAGCCTACTGTATTGTTTTATGTAATTATTCACTTCAAAATCATGACGGGATTCTTGGAAGTGTTGCATTAATACTTAGCTAGCTTGTTTTGCGCGGGCGTATTTCAGTCTACTGTGTTAGACTGAATTCTATTCAGTTGAAAAACGCAAGTTTACCAAACTGATGCTTAATAAATGGACCTAGCTAAAGCAGCTTTCCGTTTTTGTACCCTTAACATCTCTGTTTCTGAAATGTTCAGTATTTCGCTATTATTTCCTTATAATGACTAACGTTACAGTAATATCCTCTGATTCTAATATTCCTAAATTTTTGCATGGATTAAAATTATATCTCATTAGATTTCCAATTAGTATAATTGAGTGTTAGGTATTTTATATTGAACATTGCCTGCCTCATCAGGTAATGTATTGCTATAATGCCTTTATAATATCCCTACAATATACAATAAAAACACTTAACATGACTATATCTCACCTCTCTCTCTCTCTCTCTCTCTCTCTATATATATATATATATATATATATATATATATATATATATATATATATACATACATATATACATATATATATATACATACATACATACATACATACATATACACACACACACACACACACACACACACACACACACACACACACACACACACACACACACACACCTATGCATGTTTTGACATTTGCACAATATCCAATCAGATTTATTATAAAACACATTTTTTTAAAAGGTCCAAGCATTCATTACCCTTTGTTCGGAAATCCTTGGTTAAAGCCTCTGTCTGAGGTGTTACAGCAAGGCATTTATTTTAGCACAGGTTGTATTGCTGTCTGTCTCTACCAGCAGCATTAACATCCACAGCTCAAACAGTGCTTCAGGCTTTTTGTTCCTGGTGATGAATGCCTCACATCTCTCCAGTGAGGATAAATCATTAACCCTTTAACCTCTCTACCCACTCCTATTGAATGCTGCCTGCTGCCCTCACCGAAAGCTACAACTAGAACGATTTTCCTGCACTGAAATATCAGTGTAAATCAAAGCCTGAATGACAAGGTGTGGCTCGCTGCCTGTATCTCAGTCTGAATGAGAGTAAACATGTACTTTCCATTATTATAATGGCAAGGAAAGGTCAAGCTAAAAATATCAAGCCCAAAATCTATCTGACAGTCAAACTGGAAAATATTTTATTTAAATTTTATTTTATTTAGGATCCTCATTAGTTGTTACTGCAGTAGCCTACCAACTATTCTTCCTTGGGTCCGCAAAAAAAACACAAGACGTTCAACATTACATTAATACTTCCACATTGTCAGTACAATAATATACAAAGCAACACATTTACCCAAATCATACTTCATACTTCATACTTCAGTCATACATTAGATCTCACTCATTGCTTCACCTTAACGAGTTTTTGTAATGAGGATTTCGTGTTTGGTGGCGATTGGTATCAGATGCATTTATTATAGCTTGTGATTTAGTGAACTGAGACCACTGTAGCTGATACAAAAGTAAAATGTAAAAATCTGAGTGTTTGTATGAACTTTGGTCTATTTTGCCTTCTCTGATTGTATAGCTGACAAAGTTGTAGTCAACCCCTCTTAAAGAGATATTTTGCTGATCTAAATCCAGCTCTGTGTCATGGCAGTGTGGGCAGTGTGTGCAGATTGAACGGTGTGTGGCTTTCCTCCGTGGCCGCAGCTCACAAAGCTCCCAGCTGAGCAGAGCAGCAGAGGTCTGCCAAGATCTGCCGGATGATGCGTAACGCGTAACGGAGGTCCGCTGAAATCCATTTCACGGAGGAAAGCCAAACAGTGGTCATCTAAACAGACTGCCCAGACAAAGATGGCACGGAGCTAGATTAAAATTGGCAAAATATCCCTTTTAAGTCGAGTCAATGACAAGTCCAAGTCAAGACTGAGTCCAAATGCGGGTTGAGTCTGAGTCAAGGCCAGGAACAAAAACAATGATTGAATGATCAGTGCCTATTACTTATTCGTCATACTGTACTGTTGTTTTACTGTTTTTCGTAGTCAAGAGTTGACTATGGTATAACTTAAATCACTCAGTAGAGTCTTTTGAATTTACGAAAAAGTTCAAATGCGAAAACAACAGGAAATAAGAAAATTTGCCAAGTCCAACGGGACCGAGACAAGTCCAAGTCAAAACACACATGGGACTGAAACAAGGCTGAGTCGAAAGACCCACATCACTAAGACAATGGTAGATGGACTGCATAGCGCCTTTATACCGTTTGCCTCTCATTCACATACACATTCATACACTGATGGTTGGCTGGCTCACTGTGCTGCTGTGCAAGGCGCTGGCCTGCATGGCAACTTGGAATTCAATGTCTCGCTCAAAGGCACGTCGACATACAGGCAGGAGGAGCCAGAGATTGAACCGCCAACCTTGTGATTAAAGGCGATGGCTCTACCTCCTGAGTAGGGTTGGGTACCGAAACACTGTGCCAATAGTGCACCGGTGCCGACGTAAACGGTAGTAACGAGACCGAATAAGAACGAACATTTCGGTGCCTGACTTTACACTCGACAGCAGTAACGTTAGCCTACCTTTAGTCAGCAGCTGGATTAAACACGGTTAAAATGCTGACAGCTAACGTTAAACAGTGTAAAGTGTGACTGTATTTCACTGTAGAGGATCTTCTTTTTTTTTTACTTTATTAAAAAGTACCCGTTTAGGCACCGGCACCGTTTTAAAAGTATCGCTTTAGCACCGGTATCGGAAAAAACCCAAACGATACCCAACCCTTCTCCTGAGCCACAACTGGCCCAAAGTCCCCACAGCCTCCCCAAGTCTGAGATATTATAAAACATGTCTTAAGACTGAGACTAGACTTGAGTATTACAGCCATTTTACTTGTTAAAGCAGACAAGGGTTTATACCCAACATATTTATTGCCTCAGTGCTGCAGTTATCAGAAGCCCCAACATTTGTAATTGGGCACCTGACTGTCTGTAGGACGTTCCAAATCTGAGATTCAAAGCCGCCTAAATAAGTTTTTCATTAATTTCTGTCATGTTTAGAGCCAACACTATATTAATTTACAAAAAAAGTGCAGAAAACATACTTCACTGTGAGGATTCAGTTTGAATATCTAAAACACTTTTCGGTCCTCCTCCAACCATCCCACAATCACCCACGGGTTTGGGACTTTAACAAATGAATCATCACAGCGTCTGTTAGGCCGAAAATAGCTTTAGTTCTCAGGATGTCTGCAGGCGCCGGGGATCTGTGTCTCCTAAACTCAGACCGTCAGGGAAATAAGGAGGAACATTGCATTCTTGGGTCACTAGGCCATCCGAGGCCGACTCTTCGAGCTGCATCTTCAAACACACCTCAGGTCATTTGAGTTTATCCTCCGGTAGCATAAATGTTTCCTGGTTGGTAACATTTAAAGAACAGTACTTGTGTGTCAGTTGGATGTTTTTGTAGTGTCTCCGCAGTGGTGTATTTCACTTTAAAGGGTCTGTACTCAGCAAAACAACTATTTTCTATTTATGTAAAGATATAGTGGGGAAATGGCATCCTTCCGTGACAAAACGTATGTATTTTAGGTATTGGGATACGGTCTGTGAAAGTTGTGAGGAGGCAATCCCAGCCGGCTGTTTTTCTACCTATTTCGAGTACAGCCCCTTTTTAAGGATATTGAAGTACCCATGGAAATTCTCATTACATGTTGGTTGTCATCGTGTGATACAATGTGGTTTGTTGTCCAAAATTGCAATATTTTGCCAATAGCAGACAATTATTGTAATCTGTGTGTATCCAGTCTAAGAATCAATGACTACGTTTACAAGCAGCCAATAACCCGTTCAAAACCGGAATATTAGCAATAACCCGGTCGCGCACGGCCATGTAAACACGAATATGCTCATATTCCTGTTTTTAAAAACCCGAAAATGATCCCTGGGTTACCCCTTTTCTAACGCGAAATTTTGGTCATGTAAACGCGTATCGGCATATCTCCATCAAAAGGAACATTGATTTGTGTTCTGTGCATGTTTTATTCGCAAGGAATCTTGGTCTTTTGACTAGAGAAACTTCTTGTATGCGCCAGAAAATCTGCGCGCAGTATACCCGAAGTAAACAAGAAGTAGAGGTAAACATGGCGAGAGACGCAGCACAGCACCACACTTTTGGAGCGAGGAGGAAACCAATTTCTTTATTAGTGTGGTGAAAACCATGAATATAATGTCTTTTGTTGACGGCAGAAAGTACCGAGATAGTGAGATTTATAAGAAGGTGACCGAAAAGTTACGCAAAGCAGGGTTTGTACGGACGCCAGACCAAGTAAGAAGAATCGGAAATGACGCATATTGCGTCTTAAGGTTGTCCGTACGTCCAGACGCTAACCGTGCGTCGCCGTTTACGTCGGGATATTGCCAATTGATTACAAATTCCATGTATACAGGAGTAACTCTCTCTGCTCACGCATGTAAACGGGTTATTCCGAATGTTTCAGAAACCCGAATAGTGACCTTAACCCGACCATAACCCGAAAATTGACAGCTTGTAAACGTAGTCATAGGTGTGATTAGCCATAGTTCATCCATGAGATGCTGGTCAATGTCTTCTGCCTTTTTAAAGCATAGCAAACTGGGCTGAGAGAGACTGGTTTGTACAAAGCTCACTTGCTCCTGGTTTAAAGCTCCCTGTCTCTTTAAGCGGCGCTCCGCTATCTCAGTATTGCTTGGCAACTGAAAGATTTAGCAGCTCCCTAAGAAGTTAAATTGCATCAGTTGGCGATTAATATCACAGCAGTGAGGCAGCCCTGTCAGGTGGTCTTTTGTACAGAAACGAAAAGTGCCTTTCTCTACCTGCTACCATCAGGAACCTTTTGTTTTTGTGCAGATATGGTTCTCTATTTAGAGGATAGTTAAAGCAGCAGTCCATGCAGTGATGAACAGTTTATGTATGCACTTATTAATAAGAGGGTTTTTTTCTGCTCTTAAGAAATACTGTAATAAGTGTTTTATGGAAATACTTGCAAAATACTTGCAAGGGATAACAATGCCCCAGTCCTACAAATTAAAAAACCTTAGAATCAACGTATTTTCCCAAAAAATGTATCCAGCATGCAGTAACCAATAACATTTAAAAGTAAAATTAGAGAGCACATTCTCCATCCAGTAGAAGAGTTGCTTAATGCGGTTTTAAAGATATGAAAGTAGTCTTGGGCCTTTGTCAGTTTTATGATGTTCTGTGTCAGTCATACCTCTTTTTTTCCAATAATATCTTTATTTCAAAGTTCTTTAGCATTGTGAATTGCTGCGCCTCAGACCTCCTGACTTGAATGTACTACAATTGAGTTGTCATTTGCAAGAGCGTGTAAAAGAAAGCACCTAGTACTGTGGTATGCCCAAAGCTCTATGACAAATGTGATAATGAAAGATTATTGAGAGACTGCAGGGACCAAGGGGAGTGGTGTCAAAACAGCAGAAAGTAAATCTGACAGGATAGAATTGAATGTGATGCAAGGCCGTGCTCATAGTGCCTGAAAATCACTATCCCATTTGTTTTGAATGGCGTTAGAAAGAAAGGTGACTGTGAAGATGAAGAGCATGATGTGAAGATAAAGTGAATGTTGATTTTACTGCCCTTGCTTTGTGTCATAGCTCTCGGTGGACCGCCTTTAAATGAATAGCAAAATAATTCAATTCATTCAATCATATTGTTTTTCAAAGGCACAGTTCAGATGTAGCGTTCTAAATGAATACTCGTAGATGGAAAGCTACATGCTTCAGCTGTTGCTGCTTTCTTATTGGATAGTCAATCAAACGACCACAAAGAAGCGCAAAATAAACACGAAGAGTCAGAAAACGATGACAAATAGAAGCAACGTGACTACAGAGAGGTGGAAAACGACCACAAAGAGACACGAAATGACCTTTAAGAGAAATAAAATGACTACAAATGACCCAGGGGCCCAATATCTCTTAATTTGTCCATGGTCTTCGCGAAGGCACATGATGTTGCACTTGAGAGAAACTTTGCATCCTTCACAGCTTGGCACACCTGGCCAATTGATGCGTAAAGTGGGCATGATTGTCAGATTGTTGGTTTTGAAAAGTTACAAAAATTGTCTCACACTGTTAGACAATACAACAAGCAATTAGTTTGAAGCATATTAGCATGTATCTTTGTTTTTTGAGGCAGAGGAATGGATCAGTAGACTGTTACTGCAGACTGTGCTAATGCAAATGTAATAATATTCTTCCCAATATTGAGTATTGAGCGGAAAATATGTAGCTTTGTTTGTTGTGTAAGGCGTTTTAATTTAAGTTATTCTCTGCACATATTTTTCCTCAGACATCTGAGGTAACCGTTTTACAGCTGGTCTGAGAAATAGAAAGTAGACTTGAAGCTCAGTAGATCTATTCTGGTCCAGTCAACATCAATACTCTGACCAGGGTGTTGGAAGTCGCTGCCATAGGCTTCCATTTTTCTAATACTATTTCCTTTGTTTACTACAGTGAGCTGCCTTGGTTGCCATATTGCAACTTGCAGCTAAACCGCATTAAGTTGCCTCTTCCCTGAAGAAATAATCTGTCGTTTTGCAGCAGTGTTGGATAACTTCTCCCTCAGCCTGACACCTCCTCCAGGACAGAATCATTTCTTCCTGCCACCATTTTATTTTATGACTTCTGCACCAAGAGCCATCTTTCTAAACTGCATTGATATCCACTTGATATTTTCTACTCTGAGGTTAAATGTTAAAGCTTTAGTGCGTAGCTTTTTTTTAATATTAATGAACGTCTGTACAAGCCATTGCCAAATGAGTTGATACAAAGCGAATTAAGACTATCAGCTCCACACAACTATCTCTGTATTTCTCAGCATGGCTATGTTTAAAGGTCCCATGACATGGTGCTCTTTGGATGCTTTTATATAGACCTTAGTGGTCCCCTAATACTGTATCTGAAGTCTCTTTCCTGAAATTCAGCCTTGGTGCAGAATTACAGCCACTAGAGCCAGTCCCACAATGAGCTTTCCTTAGGATGTGCCATTTTTGTGTCTGTGGCTATTAAGGAGGAGAGGGGGGGGGGGGGGCAAGGTGGAGGGTGGGGGTGTGGCAGTGACAAACTGCCATTTTGCTTGTTTGCAAGCCATGATACCTCGCTCTTTCTCATGGGCAGGCCAAATTCTCTGGGCGGACAAAGCAGAGCAAGGGGAGGTAACCTTCCAGATTCCAGATCGGCCCATCTGAGCAGGATACCCAGGGCTCGGTTTAGAGCTATCACCATTTCTAGCCACTGGAGGACCATAGGCAGGCTGGGGGAACGCATATTAATGTTAAAAAACCTCATAAAGTGAAATTTTAATGCCATGGGACCTTTAAAACATGGTGTCGTCCGGCGACTTTCTGGCGCAGAAACTCAAGTAAAGATAATGACCTCTTCTGAAGAGTTCATCATGTTTTTTTTTTAATCCTCCTTGGCTACTAGCAACTGTGTGGACGAGGGATGGGGGTGAAGCGTGATCACCGAAGGCTTGTGTCGTATTTTTTTCAATATGTTTATTAAGTGTTTTCAAAGTAGTATAATACAAAAGGGCAAAGATTATGAGTAGAATAACATGCCAACATGAAGAAAAAGGAGTAAATAAAAAGGAAACCTTGGGCGTATAAACAATGAAATGTACTGTTACATCACCGATACTCTGCAATAAAAATAAAAACTGAGTTTATCAAGGAAGAGGCGAGTGGCATATTGTAAATCTCACAACTGTTCAAGGTCTCCATCAAATTGGGCAAGATGGTCTAAGAATGGCTGCCAAATCTTGTAGAATTTCTTAAGATTGTCCGTCATGCCATATCGGACTTTCTCCATATGTAATACAGAGGTGAGTTCTGTTAGCCACGTCTTGAAGAGTGGCACTGCTTTGGACCTCCAGAGCCTAAAAATCTGTCTCTTTGCAATTAACATGCCATACATAATGGTGTGCTGTACGGAGGAGTTATGAGTCAATAGAGACAGGGAGTAGCCAAACAGTGCCACCTCTGGCTCAGGCTTGAACACACAATTGTACATTTCAGAAAACCACTGGAATACTCCACACCAGAAGACATACAATTTTGGACATGTCCAGAAGAGGTGGGTTAAGGAACCGTCAGCAGACTTACATTGATCACATAGAGGGGAAACAGTAGGATATATTCTGTGTAGTTTAGTCTTTGAGTAATGGAGTCTATGCATGACCTTAAACTGGATTAAGTGATGTCTGACATTGATTGAACAATATTGGATTCTACTGAGACTCTCCTCCCAAACATTATCATCGATCTGGAGACCCAGTTCCTCTTCACAAACTTTCTTCAAAGAGTGAGTGGCATAGTTCACCTGTTCCGAAAATATCGTGACAAAGTCTGAGATCAAGTGTTTTGAATCCGGTGGGCCAAGCATAAGACTACAAATCCTGCTTACCTCAGGGAGGGATTCAAAATCAGGCAGGTTTTGGCGGACATAGTTCCTAACTTGCAGGTATCTAAAGAAGTGTGTTGATGGAAGTGAAAACTTGTCTTTTAGCTGAGTAAATGAGGCAAAATGTTTATCAATGTACAGATCTTTTAAAACTACTATACCTTTTAGCCTCCAACTATTAAAAGTTGCATACGGGAGTGAAAGGGGAAATGCATGATTATGACACAATGGAGCATAGATAGAGGTTCTAGGCAGCTTGCAGTATCTCTTAATTTGCTGCCATATTTTCAAACAATTAGGAACTATTCGATTATTCACTTTTGTCTTAACAAACATTCCATGTGCTGAGAAAAGAAGAGCTGGAAGGGAACTGTCTACGACATCTTTCTTTTCAATGGCCACCCACGCAGGGGTGTTTGTTAAAACCTCTAGGCTGTAGCCTTCCTGCCAATAGGCAAGAGCTCTGAGATTTGCTGCCCAGTAATAATGTTGAAAGCGTGGTAGCCCAAATCCTCCCTTCTCTCTGGGTTTTTGTAAATGAATTTGAGATATTCTATGAGATTTAAAACCCCAGATAAAAGGCATGATTATTGAGTCTAGTAGTTTAAAGAACGATTTTGTTAGGAAAATAGGAAGGTTTTGAAAAAGGTATAGGAATCTTGCAAGTGAGACCATCTTAATAGCATTTATACGACCCACCATAGAAAGAGGGAGCGTGCGCCACTTGCCAATATCTCCTTTTAGTCTTTCCACCTGTTCGTGAAAATTCAGTTTAAAAATTAATTTAGGATCTTTTGGTAGAGTTACTCCAAGGTACTTCAGCTTGTCTGCAACTTTAAATGGGAGTTTATGTAAGAATTCTGCTTCATGGTTATCCCCAAGAGGCAGGAATTCGCTTTTTTGCCAGTTGATTGTGTACCCATAAACTTCACCAAATGACTTTATGAGATCTAACAGAATGGGGATAGACTGTTCGGGCTGTGACATAAAGATTACAACATCATCTGCGTATAAAGATAGGTGGTGTTCCACATCTCCTAGACGAATGGGTTTGAGAGAGCTGTGTTGCCTGATACTAATAGCAAGGGGTTCAATCCCAATCGCAAAGAGGAGAGGGCTGAGGGGGCAGCCCTGGCGTGTCCCGCGATGTAACGGAAATGGAGTTGACCTTTCTCGATTTGTTAGAATGGAAGAAGTGGGTTGGGCGTATAACATTTTAATCCACGAAACAAAACTGCTACCAAATCCAAAGTCCTCCAATACCCTCCATATATATGCCCACTCTATCTGATCAAAAGCTTATAGCCATGGTACATTATTTTCATTAGTCTTCTAACATTAAAAAAGGAAAACCTACCAGGAATGAAACCAGTTTGGTCAGCATGGATGACGGAGGCAATATGTTTGTTTAATCTATTTGCAATCAATTTTGTGAAAATTTTCATGTCAGAGTTCAGCAATGCAATCGTACGGTAAGATGAAGGTTCAGTCTCATCTCTCCCCTCTTTTGGAATTAGGGAGATGTTGGCTTCATATAAGGAGCTTGGAAATTTCTGAGTTTCAAATGAATGATTAAACGTCCTGAGCAAGAGAGGGGTCAATTGCTCAAGGAATTTCTTATAAAACTCCATTCCGAAACCGTCTGGGCCAGCACTCTTACCATTGGGAAGTGACTTGATAGCACTTAGAATCTCTTGAGTAAAGATGTCAGCATTAAGCGCTTCACAAGCTGCGTCACTCAATTTAGGAAGATTCAGATTCTCCAGCCACGCAGAGGTATCTCCTTTAGCCTTGGATGCATATAATTGTTGATAATATTCCCTGAAGTGTCTGTTTATATCGCTGGGATCAGTGCTAATTTCCCCAGATTTTGATTTGATTTTATGTATATCTCTGCTAGCCTGCAAACCCCTCAGCTGTCAGGCCAATAGCTTCTGGGGTTTGTCACCTAGTTCAAATTGCTTTTGTTTCAGTTTAAACAGTTGGTCCTGTACCTGAGCAGATATTATGTCATTATATTCATACTTCAGTTTAAGAATATTCTGTAAGGTGATGGAATTAGCAGAAGATTTATAAGCAGTTTCTAGTTGCGTTAGCTCTTTTTCAATTTCTAAAAGGCGTTTTTTCTTTTCTTTCCTCAGCGAGTTTTCAAAAGAGATATTGTGTCCTCTACTCACAGCCTTAAAAGCTTCCCATTAAGTGGAGTCTGTAACCTCTAGGTTATCATTTGTTTCCAAAAGCTCTGATATCTTAGAAGAGATGAACTGTGTAAACGAGGTGTCAGACAGAAGTGAGGGATGGAGGCGCCAACCACACTGCTGTTTCTTATGGTTGAGGTCAAGTACCAATGATATAGGAGAGTGATCAGAAATTAAAATATTATGATATGTGGAGGAGATCACATTTGATATCAAGCTGGAGTCAAGCAAAAAGTAATCAATTCTAGAGAAAGATTTGTGCCTTTGTGAGAAGAAAGAATGATCCCTATGTGTGGAGTGCTGAAGCCTCCATATGTCAACTAGATGTGCAGATAACATTAAGTTATTTAAGGTTGTGGCGGCGGCACAAGGCAACTGGTACATTTGGGCTGATCTATCCAGAAAATTGTCAAGCACACAATTGAAGTCACCACCTACAATTACATGCATATCTGAGAGACTGGGCAATGAATTGAAGACCTTACTGAAAAAAGTTTGGGTCATCAAAATTGGGACCATATACATTTAAAAGTGTGACATGGTATGAATAAATGTAGCCCGTCACCAATATTTATCTGCCGTTCGGATCACACACAGTGGAGACATGCCTAAACGGGATAGTTTTGCTAATCAGAATAGCCACTCCTCTGGCTTTGCTGGAGAATGTGGAGTGGAAAATTTGATTGACCCAGCTGCATCTAAATAACTTAGCTCTCGCAGGCTTAATATGAGTTTCTTGTAGGAATATAATGTCCGCGGCTAGGGACTTCAAATGAGAGAATACTTTTGCCCTTTTAATGGCATGCCCCAATCCACGGACATTCCAACTAGTAAAAGTAATGCCACCGCCTCTTGAAGAAAAACTAGGATGCATATCGAAGTACAGTGATGCAAAAATGTGACGCCCTTAAACAGCAATTAGAACAGTGTAGAAGAATACAAAAAATAAAACTAATAAAAGCACACACACTTAAGAACTCGCCCCACCTCCCCCCGTCCCACTTTCCCAAACAAAGTGAGAGCACGTTCCCCTCAAACAGGCATGGAGGCTGCCGCACCATAGGAAAATATAGTATAACTAAGCTAACAAAAGAGCCCTGAGCTCTCTCTCAAATCGTGCAAAAAAAACACACAAATAATATTTCAACAACGGTCATGAGAATGTCCCGACCTGCATGATGGCAGGAAATAAAGTCACATACCCAACAATATACGCCATCTTAAGTGCATGTAATGTTCAGGAAAGAGTCTTTACAAACCCCTCAGCTTCTTGTGGTGAAGAGAATACCTGTTCCAAGTTTCCCAGAGTGATCCTAAGTTGAGCTGGGTAGATGAAGCCGACCCTCGCGCCTGCCTCCTTAAGCCTCTTTCGAACATCTTCAAAAGCCTGACGCTGTTTAATCACCTCCGCAGGCAAGTTGGGAAAGAAATGTCTTGCCCAATGCCTTGTTGTACGTCAGGGGAAATTGCTGGCGTGAGAGCTGCAGTATTTTCTCCTTGATTTGGAAATGATGAATCCACGCTATCATCAAGCGCGGTCGTGCTTTTTCCTCCGAGGATAGCTTCCCTAGACGGTGTGCTCGATCCACGACAACGTGGCTGGAAAAATTGCTAGCACCCAGCAGCTCAGGGATAAATTTTTCCAGAAATTCAGCAGGGCACCTCTTCTCAATCTTTTCAGGTAGACCAACAATTTTTATATTCTGACGCCTAGAGCGAGCCTCCAGGTCGATCACTTTTGAGCTGAGTGCATGGTTTTCCGCCCGCATTTTCATGCAGGCTTGTTCAACTTGCGAGAGGCGGTGATCGTAGCTGGAGTTAGCCTCCTCAATTTCTGTCATATGGTTTCCGTGACTCACCAAAGATGCTTGAGTGGATGCCAGAGTTGCCTCTAATGTGTCAAATCGATCAGTCATTGTCTTGTTCATACCCTCTATCGCCAGAAGAATGCTACTCGACTCTGCAGCAGTGACCTTGCTAGCCTCGAGGTCCGTCATGGCACGTTCTGGAGCTACCGCAGGCGCTAGCTGTGGTGGAGCTGTCTTGATTGAGCTTTTATCTTGCTGTTTTCCACGCTCTAACTTTTCTTTTCGCATCTCCTCGATTTTAATCGTTGGTTGAGTTAACAGAAGGTCGGGTAAACTTGTGAATTTTAACTGAAATACTGAAGAATTCTATAACATGGAGAGGAGCTGAGGATAAACACGTCTACTCCATCTGGTGCTCACTAGCGCCCCCACCAACAGCATTTTTGTCATTACTTACGATTCCTCATGGGGGAGACAGAAGCTACGCACTATAGCTTTAATTTTCGCTTTATTTTCCTCCTAAAAGTGGATAAATTGATTCGACACAGGATATGGCACTTTTAAAGAAGCTGTACTCCAAATTGAGAACATTAATATAGCAGCACACAAATGTTTTTTTTTTTATGTAAAGACAAAGTGGAGTAATGGCGTTCTGAGCAGAGAATGAAGTCACACTCCCTCTGTGTGTGTTGTAATCTGACAAGCGTCTTTGAGAGCTGTGTTGCTGTTTTTTCAGTATTTCTATTACAGCCCCCTTTTAAGGAGACAAAATAATTGCAGGGTTGCAGTCTGTAATCTGTAAATGTTAGAAAATCCACTTTTTGTGTGAAAACTGCAGATGGTCGCAGCCCTCCTCATCCACCAACCCTACTCGGGCATGAATAATTACCTCATTAATGACTTTGTCTCTGCTGTGGCCTAACAATAGCTGATTAGGATGGAAACATTATATTGCAGTTCCTCAGACTAAGAGGAAGGGAAGGCACCGCAGCACACAGAGACAGGCACACAATACCCTAAAGACAATGCACACAGAGCAATGTCGAGGCATTTTAGCAATACGTATTTTTATTGGGTGTTGATACTGTACGGAAAGGACCATACCTGTGGTTCTATATGTTTAAGGTCATTTACCATTAGCGCTGGAATGGTTAATCAATTTGTCAAATGACAGAGAAATCATCTACAACTCATAAGATATTCGATTGTTTCAATACTTTTTTAAGCAAAAATGACAAACCTAATGATGGTAATTCAAGGATAGTACAGTAGAGACTTTGATTGAGATTTCCCTGCACTTGTTAGCTTTGTTGCATCTGTTCTGCACCTCATATTTGTCATAGACCTTTTTATTATGGAAGACATTTGATATGTCACAGTAGGACAAAAAATTATAATAAAAATAATTATTGCTAAATTCCATTAAAGGGTAGGCTAAGTACCGTTTTTTTCAACCTGAAAAAACCCTATTTTCCCATGTTTTTGTGTCTAAGTGACTGATGGGAACCACAATAATTGACATTGGTCCAGTATTAAGCAAGATCGCTGCAGTCGGCATGCAGCGGCGAAACAAGCCACAATCTAAGTTAGCTGGACAATTGTCAACTTCACCAAAGTGCTCGTTTTGCCACTGACAGGCTCAGATTAATATTAAGTGTCTGACAACATTATGGAAAGGATCCCTTCCAGGGTGGGAAATTAGCATGACTTTGCCTTGTTTACCAGCCACAGTGGCGGGTGAATTGTAAAACATTCCTTTTAACGGATTGGACAGTTTTTGTCAAAGAATGCTGTTGTTAAGTAACAATTTACAATGCTTATAGGAGTCGCGTTACGTTACTGCTAATGAATCCCCAAAATGTCCAGATTTTGCTGCTTCATAATAAAAACATTCAAATACCAACATAACGGAGGACCTTTATTGTGAAGAACTTACAGGAAATGAAACCGTTCACAGCCGGGGCTTTGACCACGCATAGTCGAGTAGCTAGTTTTCAGCGCTAGTCCGTGAGTCCGTGACACATGTAGCTAGCTAGCTGAGCTGAGGTACAGACGAAAGGAAAATTATCTGTTAAAAAATGTGGCGACATATCCCCGGTGTTAAGAGGCCCGCGGCGGAGTCAGCAGTAGCCATGGCTGTACAAATTGTTGAGAGCGAAGTAAAGAAAAAGAGAAGGTACTTCTCGAACAAGTGGCGCATTGACAAACGTACAGCGAAAGACCATGCAAAACATTTCAGACCGTCCTGCCAACCTGTATACATTTTAACGTCAATGTAGACTAACGATGTTTAAGGAGCTGCTGCTGTTTTAATCCTGTCAGCTCTCTGCTGCTCAGTTCTACCCCGCGACTGACGAGACACACACACACACACACACACACACACACACACACACACACAAGGATGCAGGAAAAAACGGAGATGAGACGTACAGGATGACCTAAATTGAGGACAGCTACACTTGTTATTGTAAGATCCATGATAAGTTTAAGTCCAATAAGTCCTTTATCAAACCGTATGAATGTGTGTCTCAGGCCAGTATAGGAAATTAACTAACAATGTAAAGATCAACAAGCTACTCACACATAATAAATACATTTATATTAATAAAATATGTATTAATAATAAGTAATTTAATAAAGCAATTAAAAGTATGCTAGTGCACTTTTTTTTTATAAATTTGAATTCCGGAAAAAGTGGCTGGTAAAAAATTTAAGTGGCTGGTAAAATTGGGCATCCACCAGCCACTTTGGCTAAAAAGTTTAAAGTGTAAAAAGTTAATTTCCCACCCTGATCCCTTCAGAGGTAGACCTTTAAAACCTCTTTGAGACCTTTCTGTTTAACCAGAAACAGCTCTGAAGTCGCTAGCGCTAAACCCACCAGACTCCATTTAAAAAATGCAAGACTTTTAGTGTGTGTGGACCCAACATATTTTCACATGTAAATTGGTAAACTATGTGTTTATTTCAATCAAAACTAGAGATGTGATGGTTGGAAAAGTAGAAAGGCAACCCAAAATGGCTTTTCATAGTTTTATTTTGTTTCTGTCGATTTTGAATGAAGTGTATTTTACGATGATAAAATTACTGTTTATTTACATGGAGTCTGGTGGGTTTAGCAAATGCAATTTTGCGGCATTTTTATGTTTAAAAAAAGGTTCTTAGTCTTTAACAGAAAGGTTGACCTCCTTAGAAATATTTTCCATAATGTTGTCACTTAGAATTTTTTGGGAAATTTTTGTTGTCGTTTTTTCCGAAATTTTTGTAAATAAAATAAACGTAGTGAACTGATCATTTATTTTACTCGTGAAGAATGTTGTACAGAACCATCCACGTTATTTTTTTTTGACAATTTGTTTGAAAGAAACCCAAATTTCTGATATAGAAACTTTTTGAAAATGGGTCAAATTTGACCCGAGGAAAACAGGAGGGATATAATAGTGGACTAGACGAATGACAAACCGTCTGAATTAGTGAACAGTCTGTTGCACATTTCCCGTATTTCCAATATTCAGTATTTTCTTCCCCAGGGAGATTGTACGTCTTATTATATGTCAGGAAGACTGTACTCCTTTGTGGCCACAGGGAACACCCTGTTGATGGTCTGTTGTTTGCCCCAGTCATGAACATGAGATGAAGAGAAAAGCAAATGTGTCCTTATGTAACTGCCAGTTGGCTAATGAGCTCTTCCCTCTGTTCCTCCCAGAAACCATTAGCTTCAGGATTCTTAGAAGTTTCTCAACGTTAGCCAGCTCCACTTAGCTGTTTGACCAACTACATCTTGTTATTTTAGTGTCATCTCTGGAACTTGATGCTTGGTTTGCTGCAGCTGTTAATGAAAGTCCTCTTTTAGTAAAAGTAAATAAATGCAAGTGTTCCTTAACCAAGTGCAGATGCATTGAGTCGCTAAACATAGCAATAACAATGTTAATTATACAAAAAACAAAAAAGGGCAATACATTGTCACTGAATGTTCTGCATATATGTTTAGTATGAACATTTTGCGACTCTGCAGATACATCACTATAAAACACTTCTTTAGTATGTTGACATTAAATGTAATCTGGATGGCATAATGTTCAAAATGTTCAGATTTAATCATGTAAAAGACAGGGATGCTCTCTTACCTGGGAGAGATTACTGAGACAAATATGATGAAATGAAAGCCATTACATACTAAGATAGCTGAAATCTTTGTGACTGTTTGTCTAGGTCATTATTTTAAATTTAACTACCCAACCACCCAATCATGCCTCAACCCAACAATCTGTAGGTTAATGCTGTCACAAGCATTTAGCCCCTAATTGTTTGTTACCTGATATGATCTTTCAGTGAAACATTTGGTTCCATTTAGTATGTAATAGCCCTTCGAAACAGTGGGAATTTAGATTCCGTCCACTACGTTTAGTGTTTAGGACGTCTACTTCCTAAAAATGTTTAAATGTTTAAAACTATAGTCTGCTTTATGATGCCTTGTACCAACACATTTAGATGACTATAGCATAAATCCACCGGAAGTACTTGATTTTCTCTATCTGCTGCTTTCAGTGTACAGCTTATTGATTCTAATGCTAATACCTCCTAATATACTTAATAGGGTTGCATGATATTGGCAAAATGTGATATTGTGATATTGATTATGAATATTGCAGTATCAATATTAATTTTGATATTTTTAAACATATGTAAAATTACAAAAAGTTATGGGAAAACACATCAAAATAGATTCATAACACACACAACACAAGGTTTATTTCAACTGACAGTCATATTGGACTGGTCCAATATGAATACATAAATAAATAAGGACCATGTCTACAGAACAGGACATGTTTTACTGGTTGGACAGTATCAAATAAATAAATAAAGAAAACAGGACACAACTTTTCTTTCTCTTTGATTTGTTGCGTTTTGTTGTTTCTATCAATTTCTTCACTTACACTGTCACTCTGTCGAAATATGCACACACGTCATGGGTACGCACCATAGGGTTTGTCATGTAGTGGACCCGTGCGCTGACCTGTACTAACGTGCAAGTGGCACGGTAACTGGCCAGTGAAACATGATCATTATAGCGTTTCAAGTAGGGCTTTGACTTTTGCCCAAAAATCATATTCGAAGTTCGTTTGTTTATTATATATTTATATTATATATATTTTTTAGAACATATTCGAATATTTATTAATAATATTTTGACCATTAAATGCCTTCAGTAAGACCTAGATGTTCTGTCCACCAGAGGGCAGTGTATCAGTCAATGGCAGGCAATGATGTTTTCAGAAGAAAAACACACTGCCAATTAAAAGTCAGACCCTGGATTAAACACCAACCGTATGCTTTCGACAGGACGTTCGGAGCTTTCACCGTAGCCGACATAAGTGGTCTGATGTTTATACTTGTGTGTGTGTGTGTGTGTGTGTGTGTGTGCTAGAGTGAGAGAGTGAGAGAGTGACAGTGATTACCAGTAGCTTCAGAGTGAGTAGCGACTCTAGAGTCCTAGTGAGAGGAACAAAGCGTCTCCCCTGTTCTTTCTGACCACGGTGAGACATCTGTAGCAGGAAAAGTTAACCCCTGTGTTGTCTTCCCTTCGACCATGAACTTGTTGTCCATCCAGGTCAAAAGTGAAATAGAATTTTTGGTTTTGAGCATTTTGGGCTCTTTTTTTATAAGTTTTGTTTTAAATTCATGGTCAATAAACCTAATTGATATGACATTATACCTAATTTTGAGTTCAAAATGCAGAAATTATGAATTAGTTTGACTAATAGTTAAGATCAAAGGATGTTGAGTGGATCACAGACTGGTTTATGCCAACGTTTAGTCAAGATACTGTTTTAAAACCATTTAAACATGTTTTTCAAATGTTATGAAAATTGAATAAAACAGCCAAAATTCAGTGAATGTAATCATGAATTTTACCTGCAAAGAACATACATCCATGCATCTATGTTATATTTGGGCATTTTGGTTCAAAGAAACCCATATTTCTGATATAAAAAACTTTGAAAACGGGTCAAAACACACCGGAAACCCGAGGAAAACACAAGGGTAAACCCTCTCCTTGATTTTACGTTGTTTATGGAGAAGGAGAACCAGGAAGTGGGGGGGGATGCAAGCCACGGCCGAGCGATGTGCGTCGCGCGTAGTTACATTTTGAAATGCGTGAAAAAGCCTCGGAATCTGAATTGAAAACGTTTACAAGCAAACACATTTACAAAAAATAATGCCCATAACAGGTTTGAATATTAAGGGCTGTTAATTATTTAATTATTAATTATTTTTTTAAATATTCAAATTATATTCGAATAACGAAATTCGGAGTCAAAGCCCTAGTTTCAAGCGGGCTCTAAATCAAACACAACTAAGCCACACAGCCAACGGACGGGATGCAGCGCTCCACAAAATAAACAAAGTATTGCATACTTATTGCGACACTTTCGACATAATATTGCGCAATGTGATATCGCGATAACGATATTGAGTCGATATATCATACACTCCTAATACTTAATCATGTATTGAGGAGCATATCACACTTTAAATCAAATGTAATCCCTGACAGCCAGCACTAATAAAACTGGTTCATTACCAAACACAATCGATTCCATTTCACAGTCACTCACACCCAGGTGAAGGTATCGACCAGTCTGACCGACCGCTGTTTATCACTTTACTCTGATTCATTGGGTAGAGCTATAGCTGTAGGTAAATATATGGATCTATTTGCACATCTCTACAGAGGATGTGGTCAGTCAGAGGCTCTGTATGAGAGCATTACAATGTAGCAGTTCTCCAGAGAGTTCACTCTGACCTGATGGTGATTGTCCAGCAGATGTTTAGTATGGGATCATGACTTATTTATATAGTTATATGTACATCTTCCATTAATTAAACCTTTGTAGTAGTTGGGGGGCCAGGTTTCTTGGCATATTGATATTACATTGAAATAATAGAGCAATTAAGATTGAAGCATTTGACATTGGTTGGTGTGTGGTAGTTTGACATTTACATTATTTCACATCTGTTTAGATTTGCATACTTTACATAACTTTAACCATATCCACGTTGATTTTATTGACTTAAATGTTTATGTTTTTTTTAACAAGTTCCTCCTCCGCGGCGCTGTGGAGGAAGGTCTGGCAATGTGAGACTAAGAGACTACAGACTTGGTGTTGCTAGTTATACAAAAAAGGGAGGCATAACAAAGAGCAAGCCACTTCAATCCAATTGCCTTTTATAATAGACCACTATGAGGTAAAATTCCCTCCTCTACAGGTAGATGAGAGGTCAGGGCCAGATGTGCATTAGAACAGCCGCATGGAGATGGTAGGGATTCAGTCTTGCCCAAGAACACCATAGCAGGGCTTCTGTCGTCAAAGCTTTCATACATACATTTACACCTACATTAATAAGCGTCCTCGGTATCTAAATTCTGTCCGCATTGTGATCCGATCTTAGTATGCAAAATAGTTAGGCAGGGCTGGTAGACATGTCCAAAAAACATGGAGCGTCCCAGGTCAAGGAAAGCAATGGACATGGACAAAAAAAAGAAAAAATTGGATCACTGCATCCTTCATTTTCACAGCTGTTCAGATGTGATGGAAATGCAAACAGGAATGTGATTTTAGTTCCTGCGTGAGTTTCTGTGGTTGACTAGCTCCTGAAACTATTTGGTTACAAATGTTGGCATTAAGCTTTGAGGACTTATTGATTGCAGTCACAACAGCAGTGGAGGAAATCAGTGAGCGACTTGCAAACAGAAAAGCTCAACACTGAAAAGCAAGGTGAACACCAGCGTTCTTTAGGACAAAATGGTTGTCTATATTTGTCAGTGCTTTCGCCAGCTGTACAAAATGGGTGATTTGGCCCAGGCCTCAAAAAAAAAACAACTGAATTGTGGACTTGATGAAGGCTGAACCTCAACCTGATGATGAGGATGATGAAGCTCCATCCCTCAGACATGACAGCTCTACGACCTCCCACACCTCCATAATACAGGGGAAAAGTTTGAACCAAGTGATACCGTAGTTAGAGCTTTATTATCACACAACCAAGCAATTACATTCTTCCTGTTTATCAATTAGACCCAAACAAGGCAGAGGTGTCAGACAGGTCCTGGATTAATTACTGACGACAATTAATTCTACGGAGAGAGCGAACTTAGACAAGCGAACACCAGACTGACTCTGTTGTTGAACTCACTCAGGCTCTCCTCCCCAGAGACACAATAGATAGCAGCAGAAAAGACTCATTTGAATATTTCCGGGATGACATGGTATTAATTGGAAGTCAGTGGTGCGAATGTTTGGGCGAGACTGTCAGAGCTGTATTAGTAGCTGTCACACTGTTAAGGGGAGACTGCATCATTCTTTAAAGTGTTCATAATTGTATTTAGAGGTTATATCAGAAGAGGTTTACATGGTTTAATTTTCAAAAAAAAACATATTTTTGTTGCACTACACATTGCTGCAGCTCCTCTTTTCACCCTGTGTGTTGAGCGCTCTGTTTTAGCTACAGAGTGAGGCATCACACTTCTGTTCCATCTTTGTTGGGAGTCGCACATGCGCAGTAGCTAGGTAAGGACTACTAGCCAGCCAGAAGCAGAGTATGAGGGCGTGCCACGCTAGCAGCTAGGCGAGCATTATAACGTGTGTTACAAAGTGACCACGTTGGTCTCTGAAGTAAAGGCTGGACTACAGTAGAGCTGTTTGGAGCAGTTTGTGAACAGTGTTTTCTGTTGGAGATGGTAAGTCCCTTTGGGGTGGACTTTAGGCTTTTTCACTTTGGAAGCCTATTACATGCACAAAAAAGGAAAGGGAAAACGCAAATAAGCATAATATGAGCACATATGAGTTATGTTTTTGTAATCAGGTAGTTGGAGATAACCAAGTACAAATAATTTGGTAGCTTTGTCGGCTGTGGTTATTGACAGTAATAAAAAATGCTATCTGATAGGCTTGCTGTGCTAGTCGGTGTTACAGGTCTGGGTATACTCCGATTACATTACATGCTGCCCCCACCGTCGTTTTGCTTTTCACTCATCACCGAGACGAGACCGACAAGACGATGGCGGAGGATTTGGTGTCAAAGTAAAGAGCAAAAGTGCAGACAATTACTGTAGTGATCATGTAGAGTTCATGAGTTGTGTTTTCAGATTTTCTGGGACACCTTTTATCTTCTTATGACCGATGTATGCCTGATGCAGATCACCTTGACTGTGATAATGATGATGACTACAGCATTTCCTGTACAGGGAAGCAATAACGGCAGCTAATGTAAAGACAACGATGACAACTATTTCACGCACAGTGACAAACTGGGGCTCTTTTCTGCTTTTGTGTGCAGGTGAAGCAGATTATGGAGGAAGCAGTGACTAAGAAATTTGTCCACGAAGACAGCAGCCACATCATTGCTCTGTGCAGTAAGTACGCTCTTCTCTTTTTATCTGGACACACACACACACACACACACACACACACATTGTCTCCTTCTCTTCCGCTCTCTGTCTTGCGCACACACACACACACACACACTTGTTGAACTCCTCAGCAGGTGACTGGGTTTTGCTTCTCCGTCAAGGACACTGCTTGACGTCACTGTGCCTCTGACTATGCTGCATCAATGGAAAGTTAATAATCACAGTGGAGCTAATGGAAACCAATTTTAGAGACAGGCTGTACAAAACCATGGTTTTCTAAGCCCTTCAAGTGTGTGTGTGTGTGTGTGTGTGTGTGTGTGTGTGTGTGTGTGTGTGTGTGTGTGTGTGTGTGTGTGTGTGTGTGTTGGCTAAATATAGAGGGGTTGCCCCTCCTGACCGGATGGTTGAACCCGCAGGGGTGCGTGTGAGTCACAGCTTCCACGCTGGTCATACAGCAGACTCTGCCTGAAGCCTCAGATCAGCTCCCCCAAATGACCGATGACACAGTAGAACTTTTTTGTCGGTTTTATGGGGTTCAGACACATAGCTGCAGGAAAACTCAAATACACCAGATATCTCAAATAGATACTTTTTTGATTACTTGTAAATATGTGGCTATATGAGTGCTATGTGGTATTCGGAAACGTGATGCTGAGTCATAAACAAGATTTTAGTGAAAGCTTGATTAATATTTCACAAATGTGGATTTCTGTACACATGCATGTATGCATGCAGCCCATTGGTTGGGCCATACTGCATGAGTAACACAGTCTGCCTTGTGTGTATTCAAAAAGCTAATTAAATAAAAACTTTACATCACATTTTATCATGAACAAAGACATGTATTCAAACCCAAACACAGACCCCCACCCCTTTGCCCCTGCCTGCCCTGTGTCCCGCAGTTATCCCAAATCCACTGACAGTCCCACTCGCCCCACAGCTCAGTCAGATCATTGTGCCAGCATCCCTCCATCCACACTGCCATGGTAATGTCTGACGAGGTGAAATTCCAGCAACACTTGTAGTATACAGAACAACTTTATTGTTAGACCGAAGCGTTTTGGCTTGTAGCATTCACTAGGGTTATCAGCAGGAAGGCTACAAGCCAGACTTTTTCCCTTCTCAATGCACCTTGGAAGTAGGTGAAGTTGTCCCGGAAATCCCTACTCTGCCATCTTAATGCCTAAATAATACATCATCCAGAATTTAAGGGTCCTGGTTACTCCAATGTTTTGTTTTTTGGTCTAAAAAAAATTATATGCACCACCATCAGTTGATAGAATAAAATAATTTCTATACTGAAAAATGATGACTCATCACCTTAAATGATGTTACTGTAATTAGTCCTACATAACAGAGTGAGTCTCTCCCTGCACATATCTGTTGCTGAGCTTTTTGTCACCTTGGCACTATTGATTTCTCCTTTCTCGCCCTCTTTTTCTTATGGTTATTATAGTCTGCCTTAACACCTATTTACACAGGATTACTATTGACTGGGGAGTACCAGTGGTTTTGAAGAGCATTGGAAAAAAGCCCTCCCTGCATCTTGTTAGTTGTGTTGGGTGACTTGCTGATATAAACTGTGAGACAATATAAATTAGTTAATTATCAGTTTGGATTGACAGGTTTGGCGATGAAGTACGTTACTTTTCATTTGAAAGTTGCCAAAAATACATACTCCCATCTGGTTATTTTATCTATAGTTATTCTCAGCTCAGCTGAATATCATGATATTATATACTGTGACAAACCAATATTCCCTGCTGCTGCTTCACTTTAAAAGCTTTACACCAGAGAACCTGCTTGTAAAAAAATTATACACAAATCAACTAACTGCTCCGTCCCATAACTGCAGTTACAACACTTTGTCGGGTGGAGTTTTCCCGAGGTATTTTAAGACAGGATTACTTTTCACAGATTGAGACCTGCCTAAGATTCTTGTACTATGCAATAGATTTTTTCTTTTGTGCGATTTGCTTTTATTATGAAAGAGTTACAGGAAATGCAACATGTTTTTCCACAAGTTAGTAGAGCTTCATTAGCGGTGCTATTCTTCAATCAAAACAGGTCTAATCAACCAGATATGGACACACTGCGATATTTGGTTAGTAAGTGAATTTTAAATACTGCCAGGAGGAATGTATTTTTTTTTTTTTTTTTTTAAACTGCCACAGTGAGGAATTCTAAGGTACATTTTTTTGTGTAGTATAGTATATTTTGTATGTGCAGTATGGTACGGTATTGTATAGTATAGTATAGTTTAGTGTGGTATACTATATTATGGTATGTTACGTTTTGGTACGGTATGTTATGGGACAGTATGGCGAGGTAGTTATCGTTTTACCTTATGTACATTCTGTGTATTTTCTGTACTCTTCCTTTTGTTTCCACTCCTTTATGCTCCTGACTTTCCTCTTTTGGATGATAAAGTAAAATTTGATTTGAGATTCTGTGTATGATGGTATGCTATGGTATGATATGAAATGGTGTGGTATAGAATTGTGGGTTTGGTCTGTTTATTCACAAGTATTCACAAGTATTAACATCGTCTGTGTGGGAGGCATATACACTAACCTACTAAAATGCCAACATTTTAGACAGAGGTTCAGAGGTTTTTGTTTCTGATCAGACTGAGGTGTGTAGTTACAGCCATTTTTTATTTGCATGTAAATGTATCTGCTTCTAGACCTGATGTGCATGTGTAAGTATTTGAATTTATGGAAAAGGTTATGAATTAATTTTCTGAAAGTTTCACAGCCTTATATAGTTTGATCGGGACCATCTGTGATTTCAGTCAATTTAATTTTCCTGTGTGAAAGTATTTCACAGTCTGCAAAGGTTCGAGGGGAAATCAGTTATAAGCTACATGATGTCCCCACATACTGTAATAATCCTGGCTGATCCCTTAACGCTTCCACTTCAAGGTTGAGCTATTACAGCACACACTGTACAGGTGGAAAGATGTGAGAACTACTGGGACTAGTTCATTTTCCTAAAGATATGCTGAAATTCAAAGATTATAACAGCCAGTTCTTTCCTTCCTCGTGTACAGACAGGACCATGTAAATTGAATTGAACCCTGTGGGCCACTGTGATTCGATGCAATAAAAGAGTGACTGCTGTGAGAGCAGAGTTCATTATCTATCATCATCAGTAGATCAATCGTCTCTCTCCAGAACAGACAGAATCACATCCGTCCCCCGTCAAAGTACTAGACCTGGTAACAGGGCAGTGTGGAATGAAACTGTGTTAGTTTTAATTAGAGCTATTCAATATGACATCCAGAGGCAAGCTGTCTCACCCTTCACAGTGCCTCTCAAAAATATCATTTCTTTTGTCCGTTTCTTGTTTTAACATAAGACGGAAAATAAGCTTGACTGGGGCGACCTCTAGCTCACCTAGCGTGCGACCCATGTAGGCGGAGTCCTTTGCAGCGGCCCAGGGTTCAAGTCCGACCTGCGGCCCTTTGCTGCGTGTCATTCCCCATCTCTCTCCCACCCACCTTTCCTGTCTATCCACTGTCCCTCTCAAATAAAAGGAAAAATAATCTTTACAAAAAAAACTTGATTTTGTTGAAGAAAGGGAGGCAGCAGGTTCATTAAACATACAGTAATACAGATGTGACCATTTCTGACAACAGTTGCACATGTTAAAGCTCCCATGACATGGTGTTCTTTGGATGCTTTTATATAGACCTTAGTGGTCCCCTAATACTGTATCTGAAGTCTCTTTTCTATAGACCTTAGTGGTCCCCTAATACTGTATCTGAAGTCTCTTTTATATAGACCTTAGTGGTCCTCTAATACTGTATCTGAAGTCTCTTTTATATAGACCTTAGTGGTCCTCTAATACTGTATCTGAAGTCTCTTTTATATAGACCTTAGTGGTCCCCTAATACTGTATCTGAAGTCTCTTTTATATAGACCTTAGTGGTCCCCTAATACTGTATCTGAAGTCTCTTTTATATAGACCTTAGTGGTCCCCTAATACTGTATCTGAAGTCTCTTTTATATAGACCTTAGTGGTCCTCTAATACTGTATCTGAAGTCTCTTTTATATAGACCTTAGTGGTCCTCTAATACTGTATCTGAAGTCTCTTTTATATAGACCTTAGTGGTCCCCTAATACTGTATCTGAAGTCTCTTTTATATAGACCTTAGTGGTCCCCTAATACTGTATCTGAAGTCTCTTTTATATAGACCTTAGTGGTCCCCTAATACTGTATCTGAAGTCTCTTTCCCGAAATTCAGCTTTGGTGCAGAATTACAGCCACTAGAGCCAGTCCCACAATGAGCTTTCCTTAGATGTGCCATTTCTGTGTCTGTAGCTATTGAGGAGGAGAGAGGGGGGGCAAGGTGGAGGGTGGGGGTGTGGCCTTGACCAACTGCCACTTTGCTCGTTTGAAAGACACGATGTCTCTGTCTCATGGGTGGGCCAAATTCTCTGGGCGGGCAAAGCAGAGAAAGGGGAGGTAACCTTGCTCCTTATAAGGAGCAAGATTCCTTTATTAGATCCCTTTATTAGAATCTGAAAGATTTTGATAATGAAATTGTATTTAGCCCCAGAAAAAAAATTCTTCTGCCACATCTATAGTGATACATGTTTTAGTCTGTAAGTGGAATGAATTTTGTACAAAAAAATGCTGCTGACTGGGTATTGTTTGCCTCAGGCCCTGTTGACACGATGACGCTCGCGGGTGAAAACGAAAAAATATTTTATCGGATGTACCTTTCGTTTATACGGCGACGGCGCTTTTGGGGCTTAAAAACGCAAAAAAGTCAAACCACCCTCCAGAGTGGAAATCTTAAAAACGCTCACCAACTGAGCTAAACAGCTGCAACCTTTTTAATTATTTGATATCAAAAATCAGTATCACAAATCTCTCCTCAGTCAAGTGATTCCACCAGGATCCACACCCCCAGACTGTGAAGCTGTTTTCTAATTACATAGAGCTATACTGTAGCTATAGTTTCCTCTCTGATGTTTGTATTCGGTTACTTTCATGAGACAAATAGCTGTGAGCCATTTTACAAATCCTGCAGGATGCCCACATGCCCCCTCAAGGAAATTGCAATGCGGCCCTCTTGAACCTTTATCGTGTGCTTTGTGCAAAGTGTGTGAACCTGTGTATGAGAGAGAGAGAGAGAGAGAGAGCGAGAGAGAGAGAGAGAGAGAGAGAGAGAGAGAGAGAGAGAGAGATCTTCTGCTTCTGCCTCAGGTCATTTGCTTGCAGATGGAAAATTCACCTGATATGGAGCCTACCCATAGTCATCTGGAAAATCACATTTAGAAAAAAAAAAACACACACACAACAATAACCTCAAGGCCACCGTACTTATTGGCCTAAATCAATTGAATTGTAATGTCTTTACTGCCTTATACTGTAGAAGGTATAAAACACATGTCATCATTATACACTACAGTTGCATCTGCAGTACATTTTTCAGATGTAGACCAGTACTTCTATGCTTCTATCATTGCAATCTATAGACATGGCACCATTCTATATGCTGGTGAGCGGTTTCAAAATATTTCAAGTTTATGCAGTGAGATCATTTGGGTGCATGGCTCTCCTGCTTCCAGCCTTAAGAATTCTCATCGGACTGTTGGTAAGACACTAAACAAGCATATTTTTCAAATTGTTTGATTGAAAGTGATAATTATTGTCAATTCCTAATTATTCCATAATATCCAGCCAGTGATGTCCCTACAGGTGTTTGCAGTTGACCAGTGATCTGAGACACAAGGTGTGATCTATTTTACTAGTTTATCCACAGGACGCCATTGACTATGCTTCTATATTAATATTGTCAGTGTATAAAGCTGTTAACCGTGTGAAATCCTGCCTTTTAACCGACCAGTATGATCACAAAAACCCCTTTACTTGAGTACTTGTGCCGTATGCTGGTTGTCCCAGATTTAATCAAGGTAGAAATATCAGGTGAGACATAAATCATGCACCACAATCATTAAGATGAAGGGCTGAAGATAGAATTTCTTTCATAAAACTGGAAGATTTTGAATCAACCAAGAGAAGGACACACACATCTAATGAGCTGCTGTGCGTAACAGATATTGGATAAAATTGTCACTTAATCTCTAACTCAACAGACTCTACCTCTAGACTCTAATAACTCTAATAAAATTAAATTTGTATGTGCCGTTCATCATATGTAGTTTTATCTAATCTTATCCTATTCTGGATTTTGAGGCTTTTAAATGCCACATACAGTATGTAGTTGACCACCCACATGTAAATGTGACTACATGTGAATAGAACACATAGCGGCTCTTTCACGTCAGTCCTGCAGGCTTACCCAGCCATGACATCACTGTAATGCAGGCTAATCATCATCCTCATGAGCTGGGCGACTCTTGGGAAAGGTGTAAGGTAAAAAGCTGGATGCTAATGATATCCAATGATGTCAGCGCAGGAATGAGTCACTGCCGACTAGGCCTGTAACAATTATTATGTAATTGTCTAAGCACAATTTTTTGACATAATTGCAGTTACTTTGTTTGCCGCAATTAATTGCTTACATAATCTGAGGATGGAAAAAACTATGTAATACTGTACTATTGTCAATTTTATGTTCATTTAAGAAAAAAATACAATGTTTTAATGATAATAAAGAGCCGTGGTTTACTTCATAGGCTGTGTAGGTACACAGTGTTGCCACATTATCTGGGTCACATAACAGTGATATAACCAAAATACGTATCCTGGAATTCATTCAAATTATTTTGTTTTGGAAAAGTAATACATAAACAAACATTTTTCAATTTGACTGAAAGAGAAAGTTGTATTGTTAATCGCAATTATTTCTGAGACAATTAATTGTACAGCAACATTTGGAATTGTTACAGGCTGACCCACTCGTCCTGAGTCTCCCTCCTAATATGTATTTATTGTGCTACGTCTGCTAATGAACGCCAAATGAATTCAGTGTTTCATTAGTGAAGAGCCAGTAGAAAACACTGGTGTATGGCGTCCCATTTTGTCTAAAGAATGGGAACGACCAAATGGATTAATTCAATTAATGAAAACAATCAATTTTAGGCTAGACTTGCATCTTTACTAATTTCACTTTCCGACGTTGATTCATTCAATTCAAGAACTGTCTTTGCTTGTGCACATTCAGGGGCGTAGCACAATATTCTGGGCCCTGTCGAAAGGCATTCTCAATGGGCCCCTCCCCACATCCACAGCTATTCATTCTAGCATCTTTTTGTGCTCCCAGTCCAACACCCCTGTGCACATTATTCATTCTTCTTCATTCATTCAATATTAACACAGGAGTTTCACTCCCACAGTATGGTTAATACCATACACCCTAGTATCAGCCATAACTACAACAGATAACTTCTAAAATAACATTAAAATACAATTAGGCCTATATAAAGAAATCTCCTGCTTCCTTTTACCTGGCTCAAAAGGCTGGATAGTAACACAGGCTTTTTCAGTACAACAAAGAAATCAGAATGTAGCGCCGTATACCTGCACGGGAAAAAATCAAACCTGGGCAGAGGCATGAATAAAAACTATATAAAAATGGCGTTCTATTCACTGTTAGTCTCGTTTGCTGTTACAGGTCTTTTAAAGGTCCCATGGCATGAAAATTTCGCTTTATGAGGTTTTTTAACATTATGCATTCCCCCAGCCTGCCTATGGTCCCCCAGTGGCTAGAAATGGCGATAGGTGTAAACCGAGCCCTGGGTATCCTGCTCTGCCTTTGAGAAAATGAATGCTCACCATCTGCGCTTTTCATTTTCTGGGATCTTAGGTTACCTCCCCTTTCTCTGCTTTACCTGCCCAGAGAATTTGGCCCACCAATGAGAGAGAGAGAGACATCATGGCTTTCAAACGAGCAAAGTGGCAGTTGGTCAAGGCCACACCCCCACCCTCCACCTTGCCTCCCCCTCTCTCCTCCTCAATAGCTACAGACAGAAATGGTACATCCTAAGGAAAGCTCATTGTGGGACTGGCTCTAATGGCTGTAATAGTCACTTAAGTTTAAGATGATGCTGTTGATTATGTAATGGCAACATATAAACTTAAAAAAGGTTGGCTGGGGTGGCCAATACATTTTTAGTGGGAGCTGGTGGCACCCCGGGTATTTACTGCAGTTATAGATAGAAACTTGCGGGATGTTTGTTGGCCAATCTCTCTGTGTGGTTGCAGTTAGCTGTTGTATAACTGTGTCTATGTGTAGGAGTCCAAAACTTCTCCACAACATTTCAACTGATCACATAACTCACCCTCATTAGCCTCATGGATGGGGTAGTCAAGTTGTCTTATGTTTGATTTTTCAGATATCATTTGTTATGGTATCATACATGTTATCTTACTTATGTGAGTGTGATAAAACCTAGACAAAACAAAATCTTGGTGCATAAAACGATGTCTAAAAAGATACACAGCCCTGAAATGAACACTGGCGCGTGCTATTAATAGAGCACCCAAAAAAACTGCCTTTAAAGAGCTGCCATCACCATGACTGGCTTTTTTCCCTTAACATCAACCTTCCCAGGCTGAAAACAGAAACACTGAAATATTCAGGTAGAAATACAATAGCGCTCCACATGTCATTTCCACTCATACCCACACTTTTCTGCGTAGAAACGCTGCCCTTAAAATATACATAGTCTTCAATTAACTGCACCGTCTGTAATTAAAAGACTAATAGGTAATTATAGATGATGCCAAAGCCTATTCATTTGTCATTAGGTCATAGCATTAGGCTGATGAGGAAGTCTGGTGTTAATAAATCAGCCCCTTTACCAGCCTCCAGCTTCAGAAATCAGAAAACGTTACACCGTGAACAAGAAACACAAATGTGGGAAAATACTGAATAAAAGCTGCTCAGTCTACTTTCAACGAACAGAAAACTATCCAGCAGTTTCTTTCTAATAATTCAAGCTTTTATCGGACCATAACACTGGTTTGTAATATTGTTACAGATTAAGCTACACAGCAGTATATAAAGGGATTCAAATAAGCCCCAGCTTTATCAACTGCAACATCAAGGTGATACATACATTAATCAATCTATAATTATAATCCAATAATATAAAATGCTATATTCTAAAATGGGCCATTCTACATCATGAGTACTTTTTTTTTTAATTAAAATTAAGTTGCATATTAAACTGGGCTTACAATAACATGTAGGGCGGCCTAATACAAAGCCTTAATATATACCTTTTTTGCATAGAATACTATGCTTTTCCCGGCCCCCCTGTTGAAGATCTCTGTCTTACTACATAAATCAGATCAGAAAAATGACATCCTCTGCCTCTTTCTGGTGCTCCTAATGGCATAAGAAAAACAACCAATCAGCAGGGCCACACGCGGAATTTTCCGCAGATTCTCCGCAAATTTAAAATAAATAAATAATTAAACTCAGAATGTTCACACATCTCCACCACAAGCACAAACCTTCTCATTTTACAACTTAACAGTACACTAAAATATGTTTCTGAAACATTTCATGTGTGAAATAGGCAATGCACTGACATAATCTTGATTCATATTTGATCAGCGCTGCCTAATTTTACCGTTTGATCAGAGTTCACGAGCAGCGACTGCCAGGAACATGATTTTTTCCCATACAGTATAATCTGCCTCACTGTCAGGTGATGGTGACAGTTTAAGCAAATGTGACAAAAGGTTATTTTTTATAAAAGGTTACCTACTGAACCTTCTGCAAATGTGTGTGTTTTTTTTTTTTTAACAAATACAATGTGTGAGAAATGAAAATGAAAATAGAAAATGGCTTTTAAACAGCACTAATGGCAGATCAAAGTCCACCGTAGCTGTTACATTTCTACATAGCAGGAATGAAAGACAGAAAGTGAAATGAAGAAAGGGGGGATAATTGATCTCAGTGATTTAGGGTTAGAAGAAGGACATGATTTGATTAACTGGGAAAGTGTGGAGGAGTAGAGCAGAAGTAAAGGAAAGATTGGTGAGTAAGAGGAAGGGATGGCCTGAAGCAGCTAATGGGCTCATTAGGAAACTCGTGGTCATGTAATGACCTGCCACTGAATGGACATCTGGGGCTCCACGCACTACAGACAGATGAACAGACAGAAATAGAAAGAAAAAATAGGAAAGAGATAGCGGAAGACAGTAATAGAGAAGTAAGAGATATATTTAACCAATGGAAAGAATGAAGGGGCATATAACAAGGGTGTCCACGTCATCCCACTTAGGTTTCAGATATATTTAATTGGATATGTATTATGAAAAAAGTCAAAGTGTACATCCACCCATCCATTATCTGTAGCAACTTATCCTATTCAGCGTGAAAGTATACACGGAAAGGAAGAATATGCTGTAAATCAGAATGATAATCAGATTACAGTAATTAGCACTGACTTATAGAACTCATGCTGTAGATGTTACATCTCAAGCCTAAATATGTGGCTCAACCATAATTTTCATTTTATATTCCTCATCATTAAATTATTATTATTACAACTGTGAGCAGAGCATACTCTAACACTCGCACATCATCTGTTACAAGTATATGAAAAGCGTATGGTAGGCTACAAATTTATTCTTTTCCAGACCAATAAGTTGTAGACTCAGTCACAGCATTAATGGTGGCATGTTGGTGGGTGTTTCAGATCGTAAAGTTAATTTCCAAATGTTTTACCAGAGATATAATGATTATACTTTAACAACTCCAGTGGAGGACAAATAGTCCTGTCATGCGTACAATAGTTTACCAACAGGGAAAGCACCATATGTATTAGAATGGGTTCTTTTCAAAGACATGCTTAACACTAAGTTCTAAAATATAATGGGAAATGAAAATCACCTAAACTGTCTTAACACATTACTCTCGCCCGCTTTTCATTAAGTATCTGTGTTTTCCAAACTGTATCATAAATGAGCCTGCATAATGTACACTGGAATGCATAGCTTGAGAAACGGTAATAAAAAAACTGTGGTCTGTTGTTGTGATGGTTGAACTGGCAGATGACTGTTAGCCAATGGTATGATATACATGTAAGGACATTGTGTCTCTTACAAGAGACACTTGTATGAACAGATTTAAGTGGCACGTATGGATGATTGAAGAGAATTTGTGGCATTCACAATTTTTTTTTCTTATGCACGCAAAAGGAGGGCACATTAAATTATACCGTATATAAGCTGTATTTTAACTTATAGCTATACTTACAAGCTAGGCTCCTTACAAGCATGCTAATAACTTATTTAAAGATTTGGGTCTTGACGACGTATTAAGATCATAGACTTATCAGAGTTAACTTGAATGCATCAGCTTTGGACAAATTTGTGCAGAGGCGTTCATGATACAAACCATTCGCAAACTCCGGATTGACCGCCACAAATAAATCAATGTAATGAAAAACACAGATACACATTACCAAACTAATTCATGTTTGAAATAAAAAAAACTTTGCTGATTGACATTTTCGCCAGATGCCCATTTAGCAGGAGCAAGTGGAAAGGAAATCAGGTCTGTGTGTGAGCGATGGCTTCCTTGTCCTGTCTCTTCTCACGACTTTTTAAGCAAATTCAGGCTGATTAATCAGCGTCATTTGGGGTATAATATGTGGAGGTTGGCAGTATGCTGATCAACCATACATAGTCATCATTGACCATGCTTATTGACATGGCTTTTCATCTATAATCGCTTAAACATTTTGAATTTGGCTGCTAATCTTTATAAACAAAATTCCTGAGAGTTGAGGACCCCTGCGGTGGGTTGAGGGTGTGCACAGAACGCCTACTCATTAAATGCACTTCACAGATACCCAATCTCACTCCAAACTAAATTGAAAAGTTGGCAGCCCTGGACAGCACATCAGAGCCACAGCAGAGTCGTGACTAGAGAAGCCGCGCTCCACACAATGCTTTTAGCTTGACTCGAATCACAGTGCAGCATATTGAGTAATGTGTGCATTCACACACACACAGAGTGTAGACTTAACTGTGTGTTTCACCCTTTCAGTGCAGCTTTATGATTGTAGGCATAAAACCCAAACCTCAAACATGGACATATCCATAGCAGCAAATATATTAATGGCTAAATGTGAGAACAAAAGCATGATCTGAAGATAAATTACCCAGTTACAGCCTCATTAGTCTCACATTATTACTTTACCCAATATCTATCACTCACTCCCTGTAGACTTGAAAGGAGGCTGTAAGCGTTTTAGTTTTAGTTTTCTCCTTCCCACAGAGAACAGAGGCAAGGTTTTCACAGTGGGGGAAAAAATGCATCAAAGTGGCAATGATAACTTCTCAAAGCACTCCTGAAGAATAATCCAATTCTCTGCTGTCCACCCATGTGCCCACTCTGTTCCAAACTAAATACACACCTTCTGTCTCAACCGTCATGGATGACCCTGTTGAGCTCACAATGTGGATTCATTTTAGCACGTTAGACCACCTGCTTCTTCCGTTTCCATTGGTCAGAACCACTGCAAACTTTTACTGTAATTGAAACACCACTGGCCTTCATGAGAGGCCAATGACAGCCTACTACTGCTGTATCTGTATGTGTAAACACACTGTTAAAGTACTTTTATCACCTCACGGTTTGAGAACCTCTGATCTAAATGACCCATGAGGCTTTCCTAGCTATTGTTTCTGGTTTCTCACCCGGTTTATTCAGTCATACAGACAACCCTCGCTATATAAGTTATAGAAACATGACCGATGTCATTCAACACCCCTATACACATTACTTCATTTTACTCCTTTACTGGCATTATGCTGCTGCAGCTGCTGATGATGTTTTGCACATTTGTTAGTTGTATTTCAGAGTTATTGTAATTTACCTCATTTTGCTTATGTTTTGTACTTACATTGCTTAGATTCTGTACTTTTTATCGCTGATATGTATTAATCTTATCTCATCCATGCCTTATTTTATTCTTTGTAACTATAAGTCGTTAATATAATGCACCATTTGAGGTGGACACAATTGCAATTCCGTTGTGCTTACATAATGGCAATAAAGTTCTTCCAAGTAATAACTAACTAACGTGGTTTAGCAACTGTTGCACTGCCAAAGCTTTTCAGTTGGCTTTCTCAGCCAGTGTTTTAGTCCTGAGACAGTCTGGAGTTTAGACCACCTACCAAGGAAATTGTAATGCAAATGCTAGAAGCAAATTTCCTCAAGATGATTAATGTTTCTGTATTTCTGCATTTCACATAATGGAATGCAGATTAGACATTGAAATGTTTTCCATTCACTATATGTGTCTGTTTAGCGCTTTCTCTCTGTGTGTCTCTCCTTCACACTCTTCCCTCCGAGTTAATTGAGAATGACAGGAATCGGAAGCCACGAGAGACTGTAGTGGAGCGTCAGGTGTTCCACTGATAAGAGCCGGTCTCCATGGCAACTCTGAGATAAATGTTTGTAACTTGGGACAGAAAATACAACTCTCAGAGGTATGGACACATTTAGACACATATTCACACTCCCAGTTGCATATAGGAAGCTTGAGTCTTGTCTCTGCTTGTGGTCTTTTTGATGTTCATTCGAGGAGACGTTCCGTCCGCTATGGCGCTGGCAAATGGCCGGATGGGGCTGTGATATAACTCACTGCACTGCAAAACATTAGCTGAAAATGTTGAATTTTATAGCCTCAAAGGATAATACCAGTAGATCATTTTTTTTTCCCACCAAGGTTTTTGGCCACATGCTCTTAGGAGCTCCTACCATGTCTTCCACTGCAGGTTGGACTGACCTGCCGTCTATCATACACTCTTATTGCTGTCAAGAATCCACGAAGAAAAGGTCAGAGCCTCGCTGCTGCTTTGATGCACGCAATTCATCCTTTTCAATTTAAAGAGATTGTTTGCCATTTGCACAGGTACAGGTCAGGGCAGCACAGGTCCATTGGAATCATTGTACGTATCTCTCAGAGTTAACTTTATTATAAAAAAAAAAAGGCATAAAAGGCAATTAAAGGAGCAGAATAAAAAATACACCATATATACAAAATAATCACACTCTATAAACACACACAATGAATTATTGCACAAAACAATGGACTGTGGAAAGACTGTATGACTGAGGTAAAGGTAGTCCTGGAGTGTGAGAGGGGGTGAGGTAGTTGAATACAGAAACACAGTCCGTAAGGTGTGTGAGTGCTGCGAAGTGTTAAGCGAGTTTCATACTCTCCGCATGCCATGTCATGTCACCATCTGCCATGTGTGGACGTCCGTGTGCTGTCTAAAATTTGTGACAGCACGGACTCCACGCATGACCAGCACGCTGACAGTGCATGCTCCATCTCTTGTTCCACACCCCAGTCCAGTTGGTGGCTACTGCACCTCTAGGCCAATCGTGACATTAGGACAGCGAGAGACTTAGGGCCCTATTTTAACGATCTGAAACGCAAGTATCAAAGGCCAAACGCAAGTAGATTTGTGGGCGGATCTCGGACGCTGTTGCTATTATACCGGCGGGATAAATGACTCTTGCACCCGACGCAAATCTAAAATGGGTTGGTCTGAAGTAGCTACATTACTCATAGGTGTGGTTTGGGCGTAACGTGCAATAAACCAATCAGAGCGTTACCTCACATTCCCTTTAAAAGCAGGCGCGCTTGTTCCATGGCGGATTGCTATTATAATGCCGGATTTGCTAGGCACACGCTCTTAATACATCCATGGGCGCACGCCAGGAGCGGTTAACAGCCGAGGACACCGACGTTTGCTATTGATTTTTCTTTTTGACAAAATGTAAATAAAGAAATGTCACAAAAACATACTTTCCGATGTTTTGGGATCACTCTCACTGAATCACAAAGTTATGAATGCATGGTGATATTTTTGCAATGTAGTCTAACATTAGACCGGGATTACCTCACTATAGACGATGCAGCTCTTCTGTCTCTCCTCTCCCGTGCTATTGCTGGGGCATTTGGGTTAAGTGGCATCGGCAAATGCAGTTCAACATCACATCTCCTTAAGTCCTCTAATATTTCCTCATTTATGTCATCAACACAGCCATGATTCATGGAAATGTTTTGTAAAACAAGGTCATATTTGTCTTTGTATTTATGTATGGTTTGCAAAAATAGGAACTACTAGGTCCATGAGATGAGAGAAGCAAGGTGTATGCGCGGCGTGCACACTCTACATTACGGCCAAGCATGCGCTCTTAAAATAGGATCTGAATAACGAGCCACTGACTTTAGACCAGGTTTTTCCTGGTCAGTGGCAGAATTGTTTTCTGAAACTGCAAAATAGCACCAGGGAAAGTTTGCGCCGGAAAACACGCCTCCTCTTTTCGCTGAACCGCCCCCAGGAGCGCAAGTTCATTCCCTAATTTACCGACGTGCAAAATAGGAATGATACATGCGTCAAAGTCAATTGTGCTGGGTACAAGATAGGGCCCTTAGACTGTTTTGAGCAAACATCCTTATGCTAAAGATAGTGCATTTCAAGCAGCGCCAATGGTGTGAAACTGTACACACTTCCTGTCTCCTAAAAGGGTGTGGCCTTGTTTGAACATGTAGTGAAGGTCGTGTCGATGGATGAAAAGTTATATTTGAATAATTTATTAATATGTTCTTTTGCTAACCTCAGATAGTATAGCTAAAAGACATATTTAGTATCACGGAGATTAGTTTTGTTAGGGCGTTCACAAACGTTAGCTGACGTTAGCTGACGTTAGCTTTCTCTGTGTTGCCAGATCTCGTGAGACAGAAACCGGTCAAACAAAGTTAATTTTCTCCTGATGTGTCCGTGTGAAAAATGCCATTTTAGTGTCGGAATTTTCTGGAGATATGTGGCTTGTGATAAATGGCGCCAATATCTACTTTGGTGACTATGGGGCGAAAGGATCGCTCATAACCTGTGTTCATGTTCACTTCTCCCATTGGAATCAATACACTCGGACCTGCCGCTAGTCTCCTAAAGAGGCGATGCAGTAGCGGAGCCCACATGACACAGATACAGGAAACTACTCTGAGTTGGGGTGTCTCGGTCCTAGACCGTTTCTGTTTTGAGCTATGGTTTGAGGCGGTGTGAGAATCCCGTACAATAATCAGGAAACATCACTGCCTTTATCGCTGCCACAGGAGAGTTTTAAAACACTATGAGGGTAAAAAATTTGCTCTGACCTGCCCAGGAGTTTGTGTAATAGCTGAATATTTCTTGCAACAACAACGCCCTCGCTATGTCTCGCTCGTCTCTTTTCTTTCTCTCTCTCCCCCTGTGAAATAAGCTGCCTTCAAGTGTGGTCGGAAACGTTTAAATCTATTAACGATCTGACGGAAAACAGTAATTGTGAAATATAAAGTCTACTTGTGCTTTGTTGGGGGGGGTTTAAGAACACAACAGGATGTCACACAAATCGGCACGTTTATTGGCACATTCCCCCCACCCTGCCCCTGCCGCCCCACCCTGCGGCAAATCGCCGGATCACTTTTCTTGGTGTGAATGCCCACTTAATGTCGTTTGCGAACAGTCTGACGGTGGCTGGAATAAAGCTGTTGTGGGAGTTTGTCTTGTGGTGGCTTTTGTTCACTTTTACATGTTCTTACTGAAACTAAACACCACAGTATTTATCAAACATAGCCATACCACAGAGAGATTATGAAGCAGAGGGTATAAAGGCCAACTGTAACATTTAAAGGTGGTAATTAAGTTTTTATTTATTTATTTAACCTTTATTTAACCAGGTAGGCCGTTGAGAACAGGTTCTTATTTGCAACGGCCAAGAATAGCGTGAGCGTACAAGATACAGTTTCACATTCAATAATTTGTCTGCTTTTTTAAAGATAAATCTATGTTGTCAGAAAACGTAGCAGCTTTGCTTGGTTGCAGATAAAAGCATAATGACTCACAGCATCATTTACTTACAGCATTAATGATTTGATATTTAGAGCCATGAATAAGCAGAGCAAATACATAACGTTCCCGGTGTGTGAAAATGGCAGATGCTTTCTTTCTGCCTGTGAGACATTGCTTTGTGTAATTGGGCACTGTCATTTTGAAGTGGGATCTGAATAATTGAATAATTGAAATTACATTCACATATTGAATGGTAAGTTTTTTTTTTAAACAAACAAAGCTCTTATCTAATAGGTACAATGGCAGTGAGTAGTAGACTGTAAAGTCCTTCTTGTATGTCTCCTAACAGAGTAGTTTCACAGCAACAAACTGATACTGACTTTGAAATCAAATTAAGTTTGAGTGGGTGTATGGGTGAGTTCCAAACCTTGGATACCATGTTTTGAGATAGCGGCCAGTCATCCAAATGAAAGTTACTCACCCAGCGTATACGCCAAAAAAAAAGTCCCTTCCTGGTTTGCTTCCTCTTCACATTAGTCGTCTGGCCCCACAGGCTTGTACAGACTCTACTCTGAGATGACAGCTTATTAGGAGTGGGAATCGCAGAGTAATTCATGATACGTTACTGTAACGATACAGCAATAACGATGGTATCACAGTGCAGCGATTCTCAGTTGTACTTTCATCAGCTTGTATCCCTCATTTCCAATAGTTACATTACAGTTTGTTACTGGGGGTGTCCAGGGGATGGGTTTTGTAATTGCTGTATTGTATGTATTGCATTTGAGACTATAAGTGGGTGTTTTTAGATGGCAATGCTTAAGGTAATTAATTAAGTTTGTAGATTTTCCTGTGTTTGTTGGCAGAACACATTTTTCCCTATTATTGTACGTTGATATTGTACAGTCTTTTTAATTTGGCCTCCACTTGTAATAGAAAAGAGTATTGTGTATAGCAGCAGTGGTGCAGTGCTTGCTTCTACTGAAAGGAAAACCGACCTTCCACTCTTTATTGAAACAGCCTCAAGATATATTGGAAAATAGACTTGAACTAACAAGGGGAAATAGTACATTAGCATTTATGCCTTTAGATTTTAACTAGTTTGTTGTTAGCTTTGTGCTATGGGTGACTGTAAGGCTCATATTGATTACAGTCTTAATGAAGAACACTTCTCACAGTGTCAGTGCGTGCCTGCATGTTATTCATCTGTGGGCTTTAAAGCAGATTTAATCAGGCTGTGTGTTGTAGTGTAATAATGGTTAAAGGACTTTGTTCTGGCACCAGAAACAATCAACTGTGTTTCCGACACTAAAACAGCCGTCTGTGTTGGAGTGTTTTTCTTGATTTTACTCTTGCAAACGCTTGTAGAAGGTTTGCAGAGCCAAGAGGATTATTTTGTTTCTCTGAAGTTGGAAATCACTAACTAAGGCCAACAAATTGAGGAACAAGATGGCAATATATTTTCCTAATGGTTCCAGTCTCCAGCAGAAATGGCTCCTTTTCTAATATGCTAATTCCAGACAAACAACAGTGTTTCGTCATACTCCAAACTCATCCTCCCCCCTTATGTTTTTTTTCCTCTAATGTCCACTTTCTCTGATCTGAGGTCAGCACCGCACACAGGGTGATTAAATATTGATTCAGTCAGTCCACACATCACCCATGCTCATCAAATATATAAGAGAAGTAGTGTTAAGGGGAAGAAAGAAAAAAACAATGCTGAGGTTTATCTCCTTTAACTGATGGGACTTTAGGGGCTGAAACAACCTGTTGCCAATAAAAATCAATGGCTGCACACTGCAGCTCATGTAAAGGAGAACTTTATCTCACTGCCACAGACTGTTGGACACACACGCACGCACGCACGCACGCACGCACGCACACACACATGCACACACACTAAAGCCTGTGATCACACAAAATCGTCAGTTTGTGGAAGACATAAAGCGGCGTACTAGGTTTGGGGTGACAAACTAACCATTAAAGGACAATTCAATGTTTTAGACCAACACCAACAGGAGTGTGTTCGTGTATGCAGGACGATGACTAACATCCAATATTGTTTTAATGGAGTGACAAGGTGTTCATTGTCCTCTGTGCTGTAAAGAAAATAGTCTGTTCCACTCGGTCTCCTCTCATCTTGCCAGCGTTCAGTCACGCTCTCTAAACAGCAAAGCACCAATCGAGCTGTGACAGCATTTCCTGGAACAGAGCTCAGATGACATATTTTAGGTAGAACACCTAATTCCGTGGGTGAAAGGCAATTCCCCTAAAGCGTGAGCGCATGTGACTACCTTTTTCCTTTCTTTGGGGGGATAAAGCCCTGAATCTGTACCTAAACTGCATATTTCTCGTGTTCCTTCAGTTCACATTTCCTTCTTCTTCCTGTGCATCCAGCTCTCAGCAGCTAAGACTTTATTCAGAATGATGCTATGATGCTAGGCAGACTGGCACCAGGAGTCCTGACCACCTGTTGAGATGCAGCCGGCATCAGGGAGGAGGCCCAGAGAGAGGGAGGGGTTGTGAGAACCGATACTCGCTCTCACCTCTCCCTCGCTGGTTTTAATCCCTCCACCCCTCTCTCTTTTCTTTCCTCGCTGCCGGCAGCCGGTTGCAACCTCTCTCACTCCCACGCAGGCAACATGGACTCTCTACCTTCCACAGTGGGTGGACACAGTAATGGAAACACCACATGAGAAAGGATTAGAACGTTGAAGTAGCTAAAAAAAACAATTACAACGAATTGAGATTAAAGTGTTTGAGCTTTGAAAGAGGTCTAGCAGTCAGCGTGTGTATGTGTGGTTTTAAAAGTAACATGAGTCATCTAACAGACTTCTACACAGAGTGTAATTGGTGTCTGAATTATGAGTGGTTGAGTCACAGTTTCAGAAATCCTGACAGCATATGTCAAACTGAGACAGACTGCATGGGAAAAGAGCATTGGTGGTTGGCACCGATTGACAGATGCTTAACAAACTAGACTTCATCAGCTTTACAAAGCTGGTATTTATGGCAGGGCTGCCATTCAGAAACTACTTGTACCTGCCTACTACATCAGATACAGTGCACACAGTAGGTATTAGGTTTGTGGCAGTTGTCAGTAGGGGTGGGAATCGCCAGAGGCCTCACGATACGATATCATCACGAAACTTAATGTCACGATACGATATTATTGCGATTTTAACCATATTGCAAAATATTCTGCGATACATTGCAATTTACTACCTTTTTTCCAACTTCAAATTTTTCCCAATTTCAAAATGATGTCAACATCTGTTTTATCTAAGCAGATACATTTCTCTGTTTGTTCATCTCACTTCCATTGTATTGCTGCAAAATGGGATTGTCAAGCAGACAAACTGACCAATATATATAATATATATAATAATGGATCGATACTTGCCATCTGTGTATCGATACAGTATTGCGATACTATGCTGTATCATTTTTTTCCCCCCTCCCCTAGTTGTCAGTGTCGACAGTGGTGTATAGCGTACAAGACTTCACAGTGTAACTTTCTCCTGAAAACAAAAGTGAGTGGGAGGGATTCAGTTTAATGTGTTATGACTGTTGGAGCAGTGATGTGATTTCACTCATGTTATGTATGGTGGAGTTCAGTGTACAAGGCAATGTGATTTTTCATAGATTTTTATTTATTCTTTCTTATCCAGGTAACACAGTTACTAGCATGATAATCAGACTAAATTTAATCATCTTGTTTCATTTTATTCATTCAGCCTGGCATCATGTTCATGTCAGCTGATTTGTGTTTGGAAAAGGGGGGGGGGTGTTATTGTGTGTTATTTCACCTTAGCCAATTCATCTGGTCTGCATCAATATCAGCTGACACAGAAGCAATTAACTTTGTTTTTTTACACACAATCAAAGGAAAATGTTGATTTTAAAATTGGTATTTCTTTAAGTATCAACAATCTTGACAATGTTGCATAGTAGCTAGACATTTTATATCCAAATTCTTAATCCTACTGACAAAGCTGAGATTGTTTGGTTATTTCTTAGAAATACTGCATCTGAAATTGGGAAAAGCACAACAGACCTATTTGAATCATTGGAAAACAACCTGGGCATGTGGGCCGTGATTAAGAGGTCTGGAACGAGGCTACACAATGACCTGATTTCTTCTATAGGCAAACACCTGCCATTGCAGTGAACGCTAGACTGTAGATTGGGACCAGAATCAACTGACAGTATAAAAAAAGTGACTGTACTTGGAGTTTACCCACACCCAAAGTTAGTACTGAGTTTAAACTTACTCTTAGTATTTTTGCTCCGCTGTTAACATTTGGTTGTTTGCTTGGAGAACTGGTGTGAAAATGATCCCACCGTGACAACCTGAGCAAAGACACCACTGTACACAGCTGCTTCCATGAAGCACACTGTGACGTCAAACAGTCCCAACCATCAGATCTCACACATCACAAACACTCAGGATGCAGCGCAGCAACAGCTACAGCTACAGCTACAGCTGAATATCAAGTATCCTCAGCAGAAACTTGATATTCATGTATTGTTGGGTGTTTTTATTACACTGTACTCCCCGGTGTGAAGACACATGCAAACAGACACAGCAGCCTCTGTCGCTACAACCCCAGTGCTTAATCAGCCCCAAACTCTCTCTGACACTCACCATGATTAGTGCTCTACTCCTCCTGCAGTGAAAGCATTGATTCTCTGTAATGTGACACAATGCCAGTTAAGAGGAGGACTGCTTTGAAAAATGCCAGGCTGCTGCTGCTGCTGCTGCTGCTGCTGCTGTACATGTGCACCACTGGAGGCTATTCATGCTGGATGTGAGGTGGAGAATCATGTGAGAGCTGGTAGATTACAGCGGCTTCAGAGGATATGTATTTTTACTTTTACTCTTAAGCCCTATTCGCACGGGATGAGTATTACCTGGGGACCTCTTGTAGTTTATAAATTACCCCCACACGTCTGTATTTCGTCTGGCGCATTCACACGGGATAAATGAAGTCTGTATTTTACTCAAATTTACAGACATTATCCCCCGGATATGATGTCAAAACTTTTCATTTATAATTGACAACGCAGCCAGTTAGACCCCAAATCACAGAGATGCCGATTCGCACGGGACTAATATTATCACAGGACCTCCGTTTTCGGCGAAATATGGTAGGTCATATTACTTTACAAATTACAGACATGACCGATTCGCACGGGATTAAGATCACAGACAACCTCCGCGATTATTACAAATGACTGGAGGTCACCAGGTAATACTTATCCCGTGCAAATAGGGCTTTAGTCACGCTTAATGAAATAAATTCATAGATCATCACAGTGTAACTTTGTTTCATATGTCAGTCCCTCCAGAAAAACGCAATTATGCGATCGCATAATTTAATGCATAATCTGCCAAAGTCCGCATATTTATGCGGGGACCACATTTTTTCAAATATGTCGCACTTTCGCCGTATAATTGCCGTTTTCCACGCAAAATATGCGGGGCTTGCATGATTTCATAATCCCCGCATTTTTGTTGCAAAAAAGTCACATATATCTTAGCAGAAAGTTGAAAAATGTTGCGTTTACTTCACACAAGAGCAGCCATTTTCCCCTGTTACCATGGGAACATTATGAAGTGACGTAATGACGCGACATGAACATCATCGAAAAGCAGGGTGTTGGGGGAATCACTTTTTTTTCTCTTTTTCATCAAACTGCAGTTTTTGCAAGTTCCCGCAATTTCATCGCATAAAATTGCAAAAAAGGATTTTTGCCCCCAACAATCACAAAAAACTCATTTTTCTGGAAGGACTGATATGTGACGGTCCTCAATAAAGGGATGATAGGGCCCTCTCCTCTGCTTTATGTAAATCTGATGATGATTTTAACATTAAACTCTGAGGTACTGCTTTCTAATAAGCGTCCTTTGCAAAGAGTTTCTAAGTTATAAAGTAATGGCTCTTAATAATGCATTTAGGCTGTGGCTGGGTTATAAACCTGCATATACGCGCTCGTTTTGGTGGAAAAGGAGTATTAAAGGGCCCTTTTAGAAAGCGGCATCAACTCTTGTCTAGTGCAGCATTAATGAATGCTGTATGGTTTCTTTATCTTGCATCTGAAACCACTTATAGAATTTAAACACCACGCACATTGTTCATCACTTCACAGCCTGGACTTTAACTGTTTCCTCTAATAATCAGTAATAATCGAAAAGCACTGTGTGACAACTGAAAAAGTAAATGCGCGGACAGAGAGAGGAGATGTTGGAAGTCACAAGGTGAACAGAGGAAGCGTGAGAGAGTGGAGGAAGAGGTGCAAAGATAAGGTGTGAATCACGAGGCGATAATGTTGAAACACACACATACTAGAGTGTGTGTCGTGTGTGTTTATGTGTGTCTGAGAGATTAAAGGCCTGGGGATGAGATGAGTGCTCATTTCTCCTGTGGAAACGGTGGATATCCATTAAAAACAGGTGTGCGTGCGTGCGTGCGTGCATTCGTGCGTGCATGTGTTTGAGAAAGTGTCTGAAAGAAAAGGAAAATGGACAGAGTGAAAGATGGAATTTGTCTTATTTGTGAGTGTTATTGAGCCCAGCGAATACACCGACTCTGAACTTTTATCTCAGGCATGAGCACAGGTGTCTCTGTACGTGTCTCCCTTCCTTTTCCTCCATTTTACATCCTGCTTGACTTTTTTCTTTGCCTGCGTTCCCTGCACCTTTTTTCCTTTCTGACTCACCTCAGGTATAATTACATTTTACTAAGCCCTGCCCTGAACCCACTAATCCCTCCTATATCCGCTGTATCATGCGACTTCGGCTCCAGGACTGCAGTCTTAGTCATAGCAGACGCTGCATCTCTCGCTCTGAAAAGCTTTCGCCGCAGCTGCAAGCTGCGAGCTGCGGCGAAAGCTGCAGAAAGGCAAAGGTACATTGGTCCTGCTAGGGCTGAAGCTCTGCACACAGCAGCTGTCGCAACAGTTTATTTCCAATGGCAACCGAAAGCAGATGCAGATCGGTCACCATGCCAACCTGGCTGACCCCTTGACCATCTCTGCTCCCTCCTTCCTCTTTCTCATCCAACATCCTGCCATCCCACGCAAGAGAGCAGGGAAAGGCGTGAGAGGCAAAAACCTCGAGAGACTGAGTCAATTTACACTAAATCTACACGAGACGATTCAGAAGATCCTGATCCTCCATCCAACAGGTTAGCCAAAACACACACTCCGTCCAGAGTGCTACGTGCCCAACACTGTCAACACTCTCAACACTAGGGATCTTTATATTTTTAACTGTTTTTAACTGTGCTTTAATGTTTCATTTCTTGTACTGCACTGTAACTTTTATCCTCTTATTTTAATCATTTTTATGTAAAGCACTTTGAATTGCCCTCTTGCTGAAATGTGCTATACAAATAAAGCTGCCTTGCCTTGCCTAGGGATGTTAATGATTGTTTGATTATTGGTTAATCGCAATTAATATTCAAAGCATTCTCATGAACAGCTTCCTATAATATTGTACAAAATGTTATTCACAACAACTCGTACGATATTTTACGACCGCCCACCGGTCTCGTGACAAAGTTCAGCCGACCAGTCACATGACAGTTGAGTTTAGCGGTCGTCACAGGTAAGTTTAGTTGACTGTCATGCGGCGACCTAAAGTTAACTTTAGGCACCAAAACGACTAGTTAAGATAAGTCTCGCTTTGCCAGACCTTCCTCCACAGCACTCAGGAGGGTCTGGCTAGTCCACACAGCATTCCGGGATGGGAGAAAATCATGCTCTGGTTTATTTGCATTTCTATAAACCAATCACAATCGTCTTGGGTGGTGCTAAGTAAACCTGTTTGAGTCATGATTCACTCGGATCTTTAACCCGACTCTTTAAATTAGTTTCTCCGTCAGGTTGTAGGGTGCTTTTATCCAGGGATGGTGTCCGTTTTTTTTTCTTCTATCAGTGTGGTAAGAAAGTGGCAAGAGCGATTGTCTCAGGGCACATCCGCTGCAGCTGGAGGGTCGCCAGTTTTTGGTTGCTCTTTCGGGCTGCCGTGCTAATGTCATTGAATGCATATAATGGTTATTATTGCAGCCAATGCCGTGTATAACTACCCACCGCAAGTACCACTCGAAGCCTAGGGTTGAGCTTTAGCTAGCTTTTGGCTAGGCAGTTAGGGGGAAATTCTCTGTCGTTGGGCTGACAATTTCTAAAGTGCGACTGTGATGGTTGAGGTATAGTTTTCTGTATTGTCCTTTGTGATGATGGCTTCCATGTCTTTTTGAGGCGCCCACAGTAGATTTTGTAAATGGTTGTAAAAAGGATCAGTTGTTGGAGATAGATGATCATTATGACATTGCTGAAAAAGCAAAAGGAGAGTTTTGATGTCTTTATTTGAATGTGGTGTGTTAAATAAAACTGAGACTGAGTCTGTGCCCATGTCCGTATCTGTTGCAACAGGGTGCAGGCAGCAAGTTTAACTTTTGAGCAGCAGAAGGAGCTGTTTTTGAATTTGCAGTTTGAGCAGGAGACGCATAGCAGGCATTTTGAGAGAGAGAGGAAAAGTTGGAGTTGGAGAAACTTCGGCAGGCAGAAAAGCTTGAATTGGAGAAAATGCATCAGGAAACTGAGAGGAGGAAGTTGGACTTGGAGCAGTCTAGGTTGGAGTTAATAAGAGAGGGCAAGCTTGTTCCTGGAGGTTCTGGGGGGTCATGATGATGCCTCCATGGGCTCTGCACCGGGTGGTTTGGATATTGTTGCCAACTGCCGTTTAGTGCCACAGTTTAATGAACGGGATCCTGATTCTTTTTTCACTCTCTTTGAACACGTTGCCGATGCAAAAAAATAAATAAAAAAGGCCAGATTTAGACAGGGTGCTGATGCTTCAGTGTGTCCTCGCTGGTCGGGCCCAGGAGGCCTATTCGGCTATATGTGGTGGGGATGGCTTGGATTATACGACTGTGAAAGCAGCTGTCTTTAAGTCATACGAGTTGGTTTCTGAAACTTATCGTCAGAAGTTCTTTCTCTCTAAATCTTTGTTTTGACTGACTTGGTGGCTGATCCGTGATAGAAAGAGAGAAGGAGGCCCATTCAATTGCGCTTTTAAATGCGCACAATTTACGGTATAGTAGCAGAAAAAGGCGCTGATTACCCGATGAACTGCAGGTTTGGTAAATCCGACATAAGCTTATGTATCACAAAAAATCATAACATTTTTTTTATGTAAGGATATACAAACAGCCAACAATAATAACAGACGCAAGAAATGAGCACTTTGAAGTGCAGAGAAATTATTAAGGTGACAAAGTTTTTACTACATCCACAAAGAATAAACAAAGGAATGCATCAGAACAATCAAAGTACAATACTCTTGAGTTACTAAGAAACTTCTAATATAAATGTATATTTTAATGATTGAGGGTAAGGTACTTCAGGTATTTTCTTTTACTGGGGACATTAGTCCTATTAAATGTGCAAAGTTGACCAAACGTGAGATAAAACTGCACTTCAAATGTTGGCTAATAATAAAGGTGAAAGGGGAGAGTATAATTAATGGTTTATAGGATAGTACTGGTGAGGTACTCCAATTTGACACTACTGAATGATAGACATTTATGAAATCATTAATGTGATGTTTCCCCCAAAACTCTACTCACTCTAAACACTAAATACATTTTAGATAATAGGCTACAATGTATTACTATGAGAATTGTAATACACTATGATCCGTGAAAAAAATGTCAGTGAGTGACCAGCAATTATTAAGTATTATGATACTTGACCTTAAGTCACTATAAAATGCTTTTTAATGTGTCATGATTATTGTTATAAAACATTATGGATATTTACAAGTGCTTATAACTATAATTATACAGTGCTTCAAGCGCATTATGCATTATAAGTATGTTTTTATAATGCATTATAGACACGGGCGTCGTAGAAATTGTTACCGATATGGTATATATTTTATAAAATCTGGGTCCACCAAGTATTTCTCATTTTTCTGTGATAAATCTGTTGTTCTAAAGCAATGTTGACCGTTAAAAAAAGCAGTATATGTCGCGGTTTTAAGGACTAATATTTATAATCTGATTGAATCAGATTATGTTAATAGTGTTGCTTTGAGCTAAACAATAACAGACATCAGGACTTTTTTCAGGCAATTATATTTGAAATCCTTAAGCTGCTACAAACACTTGCTGAAGAAATGCTGCATAAACACTGCCTTTGTCACCTGTTTAGCAGTATACTTTGTGATTCCCTTGTGGGAGTTGGGCAGCTCGAGGAGAAATTGGTAGGAAAGAGTGAGCTTTTTCCATCCTCTCTGCTAAAATCAATATACTCTCTGCCGTTTTTCATCTCTCCATCATGTTATTTTCTCCCTTGCAATCTCCTATCTGTCTCAGGACTCTCTTGTCGTTGTTCCACCAGTGTCTCCCACTATCGCTCTTTTTCTTTTTCTATCTGCACCTAGTTCAGGAGCAGCAGCATGACTCATAAAGTCAGACAGGTATAGCCCTCGGAAGGGAATAAAAATAGTCCAGAGTATATTTATATCAGAAAAAAGGATGTGATGAATCTATATTTGAAATTAACCAAAGACCTTATGCCACGGCTAAATATGAGACTGCCCCTCCAAAAAGTAGACAAAATACATTTTAAATGATACACTTTCATGTTAATTATATATGGTTTGTCATGTTGAACATTGAGAAATATATTAATATTGTGGGTATATTGGCTGGTGTAAGATTATCTAGCTGCAGGGGCTGAGGGGCCACCTGAACTCTCTCTCTCTGCAAATTAAAGCTATCCAGTTTTAGCAGCTCTAAGCCTAAATCATACTATTTCACAACCCAAAGAGATTTTGCAGTTCAGAGGGGAGACTCAAGTGCAGCAATCACTTCCAGAAGTTTTTCCTTCAAGGCTTGAAAAGATCGCCCTCTTTGCATAGCTTCTATAGCTCTGAGGTCTTTACTCAGAGGTGTGTGTAGGGGTGTGTTCAGTACAATATGTTACGGGCTATTAAAAGCTAAGTACGTTTATGGGTGTCTTCTTATCTGTACTGGAAATACATACAATAATGTGATCTACCAATCATCCACCAGAACAAGAAAGATTTACAACTAAGAACATACTCCAGAAGTATGCGCTGCATTGCTACTGTTTTCCCCACCCAGGATTTTTCCTTTAAGGCATGAAGGTATGAGAGCTACAAATCCACCATGAGACAATCCCCCACCAGTTACATTGAAACAGTAATGCACAATTATGTCACATAAACGGTACACAACCACCCTGTGTGTCTGTCAACTTGTAGGGCCTGAAGTTACCAAGGTTTATTAAAGTCATCAATCACAGCTCGCACATACATGCAGCTTTATATTACCTAGAGATGTTATGATGAATAGAGAGATTCCCGGTCATGTCTTTTGTTGATATCAGATGATGTATCCGAGCCTGTTGTCTGCTCACACAGTGAAACTAGTGTGAAATAGTTAATACTCGATACAAGGCTTTTTTTTTTTTAAACAAAATAACAGCTCATTGCTTAATAATTCAAAGACCCCTAATATTGGACCCCAAATTATTCTTTTTCCAAAACTGAAAACGTCTTAAAGGTCCCATGGCATGGAAATTTCACTTTATGAGGTTTTTTAACATTAATAAGAGTTCCCCCAGCCTGTCTATGGTCCCCCAGTGGCTAGAAATGGTGATAGGTGTAAACCGAGCCCTGGGTATCCTGCTCTGCCTTTGAGAAAATGAAAGCTCAGATGGGCCGATCTGAAATCTTCTCCTTATGAGGTCATAAGGAGCAAGGTTACCTCCCAGAGAATTTGGCCTGCCCATGAGAAAGAGAGAGACATCATGGCTTGCAAATAAGCAAAGTGGCAATTGGTCAAGGCCACACCCTCACCCTCCACCTTGCCCCCCACCTCTCTCCTCCTCATTTAGCATTTAAAGCTACAGACACAGAAATGGCACATACTAAGGAAAGCTCATTGTGGGTCTGGCTCTAGTGGCTGTAATTCTGCACCAAGGCTGAATTTCAGGAAAGAGCCTTCAGATACAGTATTAGGGGACCACTAAGGTCTATATAAAAGCATCCAAAAAGCTGAAGCTATAATTATGTTTGTCTCACCGTAGATTCAAGGAGTGTACACAGCTGTATGATAAGGGAATGTTTTGTTTTAGGACTGTCTGCTTTTGGAGGTCGGTGGGCCAGCCACACTTTAGCATACTTCCCAGAGAGAGAGATAGGCTGAACTAGGCTTTAGCATCCATGTTTGGGCGCCTGCAATATAAAATATAAATAATATAAAAGGTTCAGCTAAACGTTAACGCCTCTAGCATGAGTTTAAATACATCTTCAGGAAGACAGGAACTACACAATAACACAACAATGTGGTTAAACTTTACTGCCTGCTTAATTGTCTGCTCAGTTGAGTGTTAAAAATGAAATGCTCCTGTGTAAGCCATCAAAGTCTCCTGAACATTCTCCACGTATGTGAAATGAGTTGTGCCGCTCCTGAGTTTGTCCTTAACACTTGTTATGGCCGTACTTTGTGCTTTAATGTTTTTACAAAGGTGAAATGGCTGTAACACAGAACTATGGGCATGATTGATAACGACATTAACATCCCTTTCATCTAGACTTAGAAATACTGCTCAAGACAACACCTTAAAGGGACAGTTCACACCAAAATTAAAAATACAAATTTTTTTCTCGGTTTCCTAGTAGCCAAGTGGTTAAGATTCAGGCTCTCACACATGCTCAATGCTAAATTGCAAAATTTTGGCTATATGTTGTCTCACTGTCCTATGCAACAATTAAAAATAATTGGACGCCATACAACTCCGTGGTTCCTTCTTCTGTAGGAATTAAAACAAACTCTATTGGTCGGTTATAGGTTTAATTTCTTTGGAGCCTCTTTGTCTTTGCAGCATGTGTATGAGGTTAAATTCACAATGCTTCTCTAGTCTGTTTCGTTCCCCTGCATGTACAGTAAGTGTAGCCAGTTTTTACCCATTTGACTGGGTACTTTCAGGAGAGATTTTGGGGGGATTTTGAAGGCCTAACCTTTCGTCTGCCATACATCTTGAGTCAGACCGGAGTGTTGAAGAGCCTGACATACAGGAAGGCTATCTGTAGTGATGCATTAGACAGAAGACTGAGACTTTGTCGTAGACTTGAGGCATGTTGAGAGAGGTGACACTCTGAGACAGCAGCAGCAGACACAGGAAACCTGAGATAGAGTTTGTCAGACAGACAGAGACAAACAGATACAGACAGGAAGGGAGAAGTGGAGTGCTGCCTAATTAGCTTTGTCTCCATTAGATCTGCTAATGATCTCAGTGGTGACAGCTCCAGAGGGACCTGCCACATATTTTCTTTGTAAGCACAAATGCTGTCGAAGCACAATCATCCAAATTATACAAAAACATGCAACAAAAATGTACACAAAAAATGCATACATTCTGTAATGTGAGTGTGTTGTAAAAGTGCTGGGATTAACTGTCTCTCTGCTCTTGTCAGAATGAAAGCCTTTATTTCTGCACGTATGATAGAAAGGATTTGATCATTAATATGAACCACAGACACCCAAACATGAATTAGCAGGCTGGTCGTGAGAGAAAGCAGCAGAATGAGAGGAGCCGGGTGCGGTCTCTCCCGTGGGAGAGCCGCTCGCATCTTCTGCTCGATTTTTGTGTTTCCACAGAAACAACCATGCATTAATGTTCCCTAAGACTATTACACGCTCCTCATAAACCAACACTTCAGCTCAAACTTTACAGCAACTAATCCCTGCTATCCCTTTGGATACCAACATTAATTTTCCATAGGTTAACATGTTAATCTGCCAGAATAAAGCTGCTGTGAATGTAATGTACAAAGAGCTTTTTGAGCAAAAACCTCAAAGCCTCTAAGCACTCCTTCTATGGCTCAGAGAGTAGCAATAAAAGCAGACTATTACACTCATCATAAAGCACTAGTTTTCCCAGCATCAGAGAGAATGATATTGTTGTTGGTCATTATATTCCACTGTAATATCCACTCCATTCACCTCATGGAGGAAAAACACGTGCAGACAGCCGCAAAAGCTCAGAGCTGATATGAATTCATACTGCAGATGGACTTTTTATCTAAAACTAATGAAGCTATTCTCTGTGGCTGTTGTAGGTTTACATAGAGACCCATTTGCATGAATGCAGTAGTTTTTCAGAAACCCTTTATGTAATTTTTGTTTACCAATAAAGTCAGCACATTATTAAAACGTATTAAATCACCTACCACATACATCAAAATGAGTAAGAGGCAGAGTCTCTGTTTGCGTTCATTTGAATAATCATATTATGATGTTGCTTTTACCATCAGCCCTAAAAAGCTTATTATGTCTGAGCATTAATGCAGCAATTACAGAGGGAGGGAGACGGCTAATGGATGGGCCACAGCTAGAAAGAGACTCTCCGTTTCTCTCTCATTTTCTGCATATGAGTCTATGTATTTCTCTGGGCCACTTCAGTCTTTCTGCTACATATCATATACTAGCGTCCTGTTGGTATACAAAAGTGTCCATTAGGGGGTGGCTAAAGTGGATACTTTTCTGCATCATGTTTTCCATTTGAAATGCAGTATTTGGTGATTAAAGCTACTAGCATTGACAGACCTGAAATACTTGTATTTTGATTTGCAAGTCGTGTCTCAAAGACATTAGACTGAAGGACTTGATCCAAAAGACTTAAAAAATGACTCTGGTATATGGTTCCTTTTCACATTATCACTTATTAAATGCAGATTTCCATGTTACTTTTTTGTCTCACAGTTACATTCACTGTTGCTGTACAGAAATCATCAGGGAGTCTACTTTTTCAACCCACCCATTATTCTTGCATATTTATATCAAAACTTTTCTGCAGCTGAGCGCGCACACACACACACACACACACACACACACACACACACACACACACACAGATATTACAGTGTATATGATCTTATCTTTACCGGTAATGAACGGACAACAAGTACCCGCAGTGTAAAGGGCATGCTCAGGGACAGGTTACTACCTCCAACCTTCTAAATATTTAAAGGTTGTAGGCGGCCAGCAATTGTCCCTCACTTCAGCAAATCACATTTCAGGTGACTGTGTTGCTTCTAATTTAATAAGCAGCCGTCATCTCTCCCCTAGAATAAGAGATACAGAGGAAAGTGTTCACTAATCGTATTATATCCTCACACAAGTCCATTAGTAACAGTCTGAGAATGCCTCGAGGTGGAATGAAGAGATGAGTCGCAGCAACATGTTGACATTTGTGCAGATACAGAGGACGTTGTATGCTGTAAGATCATTTAATTGTTCTCTTTATATTCTTATGCTCAGTCCATTTGCACATAGATTGCACATTTCGTACTGCACACATTGTCTACCTACTAATTTGCACATCCAACACCTTCCAAACATTTGGTTCAGAGGAAGATATTGTAGTTCAACAATGCACTGCACAAATTGCCGTGAAATTGGCTGTAGACATTTCTATTTTAAGAAAAATCTGCATGTAAAATCTAATGGGCAAATTTCCCATTCGTGCGCAACAGAGGATGAACATTTTCAATCTTGGATACTTCACAAGCTTTTCATTTAGTCCCAATTGTAGGCCATAATGTCTTGTAATATAACAAGCAGACTGAGCTCATTCCAGTTCTGGATCTGGTCTAGGTGGCCTCCAAGGCACGATCTGAAAACGCACCAATCCTCTTTTGAGGTTCACTCGAAGTAAAAAAAAAAAAATTAAAAGTATTTCACTGTACAAGTCATCTCACTGGAATTTATGTGGAACAGCTCTTACAAAAGCACAGTAGATCAATTACCATGAGATACCATGTGTCAGAGGATTTAGATAATTAAAGGTACCCCGTGTGTGCCATGCGTAAAATTTCCTCGCTGTGCATCAAACATTTGAGACTGCAGATGAAATGCTCCTGATGGTTACTGATATGTATTTCTGATGGTTACTGATAGGTATTGAACTGAAAAAAGATACATTCTACAAGCAGCATCATACAAGAATCAGTCATAGGCCTATCAAAGTGAAAGTGGATAACTCAATTGAAATAATTTGGAGTGGTTTGAGTGTAAACCTCTGCCATCAAGCCATGAAAATTGCTTGCTAGATGGTCTGTGCAGATGGAAATGCAAGTAAGCGTGATCTATTGACTTACAATTTGCATTCACACTCCAAGCTCCCAGGAACATCTCTGAACTACTCAATACTAAAGGAACTGCTTGGTTAGTTCAAGCCATTCAGCTGTGCAGGAAGTCAGTCAACCCTGCCGAGGAAGTGTCTCGGGCTGTAGTGCACACGCTCCATGGACCCAATTATTTCTATTGTCCTCCATCTTTTTGCTAATAATCTCTCATCTTTCCCCTGCTCTCCTCTCTTGTCAATTTTACCAATCCCAACTCTTCTCCTGTCTCTCCAGCTGCTATCGAGGCCTGCCTGAGTCACCTGCTGAAGAGACGGGCAGCTGGTTTTCTCCGCAGCGACAAGATCGCCGCCCTCTTCACCAAAGTCGGCAAAGTCTACGATACTGCTGGCGAGGTTTGCCGTAAGGTGCAAGAGCAACTCCAGCAGCAGGCTGATCTCACCAGGTTGGTCACAAAGTTCTTTCCAACGAGTTATCCAAACAAGTGTTTGAAAAAATTTACGAAACCAGAATCCACCGATTCATCATGCCAGTAAATGCTGTTTAAGAGACAGTTTTGAGTTCACCTTAAAGTTTCAATTAATCTTTTTCTGATTGGAGTGTTCCCACCAGGGACCATACCTGACACCACACGTAGAATTTAATTTGTGCAAACTGAGTGAATCTGCCATCCTAATTAGAGAGGAAGAGACATTCTTCTCCATTACAGCCCACTTTGTGATGAGGATAATAAGACTCATAGTGTAGCTTTAATTATGCACCAGAACATAAACTAATTAACATCAGCTGCAATGAATAGAGGCAGTTTTTATAAGATATGGACACAATAACAAGAACACCCTCAATCCAATAATCTTTGTGAAAGATCATAGACCACTTTTGACAGCAGACATTTTGATTTGCCATAGTAGATGAAGAACCGGTGTAATTAATAACATTAATGATAGCTCGACTCATTTTACAGTGTCCCAGGGAGCCATGCCACTGAGGCAAAATGCCCATAACCAGGGCCTTGAAACTAATAAACCTACGTGTGATGCAGACACACGTGTGATGCAGACGCACAGTGCCTCTGCAAAATAGCCTCGGGAAGGAACTTGTTTTGGTAGTTCAAAAGTTGTTTTAGTCGTGGAACAGAAAACTCAGATTGGACAGATAGTCTAGCTAGCTGTCTGGATTCACCCTGCAGAGATCTGAGGAGCAGTTAACCATAGTCCTCAGAAATCAACCAGGGTTTAAAATTCCAACACAAAGGAAGCGGAAGGAAACGGACATCGGCGAAAAGACATGCATCCAGCGGAACTTCCTGCAGCACCGGAGCAATCCCAGAAGTGGAATGTCATGGATATAGACTAGTATGGATAGAAAATAATAAGCTTAATTTTTAAGAACCCCAAAAATATATATTTTGGAGATTTTCAGGTGGCAAAACCACCCTGAGACTACCTGTTGCACACTGCTTTTACCTTAAAAATTATTTCCTGCCTATTTTCAGAATTTATATACATAGATTTATTTAGGCATTATCAACTTTCTGTCATTCCTTGTACACCAGGTCATTATCTCCATGTAAAACACACAGCTACAGATACACTCCGTCATCACCATCAGACACAATCTCTGGTCAGTTGAGTGTTTACTAAAGCTGAGCAATCTGTGTGCACACTGTGATAAGCCTCAGGCCTGTGTGTGTGTGTGTGTGTGTGTGTGTGTGTGTGTGTGTGTGTGTGTGTGTGTGTGTGTGTGTGTGTGTGTGTGTGTGCGTGTGCGTGTGTATACTTGCTTACGTGTTTGCATATGTTTTTCTGTGTGTATCTGCACACACAGAGAATGATAAACTCCTTTATCTGCAGGCACTTAGATACTAGCCGAGCTGTTTGCAAGCCCATTAATTGTCCATTAGCCTGAGCCACATGGCTACAACATGTCTCTCCAGTGCTGCAGAAAGAGGTTTCCAAAGGGAGGAGAGAAAGCACTGGGCAAAAAGCACACAGACATATACACACCACTGATGCACGAAAAATAAAACACAGACAGAATGTGTAGCGAGACGTCAATGCAACATGGCTGCATTATAGGATGTAAATCAGGAGTTAAACGTGTTTGGGTATGCTGGGCACTCAGCTCTCCATCTTCATATCAGCCGCCGTCTCTCATTGATCTGTCACATCCCATATGGCCTTTATTAGGGATCTGGTTTGCACAAGTCACACACTTCCACCAGAATGCATACATGCACACTCATAAGATACACACACACACACACACACACATGCTCCAACCCTGCCCCCTCTCCCTGTCATCCCACCTCAGGGCTCCATCTCTCATTTACCCTGGTTACTATGGCAACGTGGTTTGCGCAACTGGCAGCGAAAGAGGCAGAGAGCATGATGGGAAACAAGAGACAGGGAGATAAACCATGAGCAGACATCAACAGTGCAATAAAGAGTGTTTGCAGTGAAGTGAATGGTAATTACAGCAGAGCAGGACTGGAATATGTCTGTGTGTGTGTGTGTGTGTGTGTGTGTGTGTGTGTGTGTGTGTGTGTGTGTGTGTGTGTGTGTGTGTGTGTGTGTGTGTGTGTGTGTGTGTGTGTGTCTGTCTGTGTCTGTCTGTGTGTGTGTGCGTGTGTGTGGGTTTGGCTGTCAGTGGACATGGCTTCTTGTCTCTTGTGAATCCTTTACAGCCTTCATTCTTTAACTTTTTTAATCTTTTTCTTACCAAGACAGCACAATGACGAATTACCAACACACCACCGTCCTTCTCTTCCTGACACACTGGGTAAAGAGCAAAACTAGCATATCATCTGCATTCATTTCCTATCCTGCAGTGCTAACAGCAGACCTGCTGTGGCAACAGCTCTCATACACTTTAAAGGATAATTCTACTCTATTAGATCTGTGGTCCTTTTTTCATAGTTTTGGCCATCGGTTCAATATATGTGTCAAAATCATTCATTTCCAATTTTTGTTGAGCTGAAACTAAAAACAATTATGCCAGCTTCGCATATATATGAGGATTTGTCACTTTTCTTATAATAATAGGTTTGAATAAATCGCCTTGTGCTGTTGGAAATTACTTATAGCTTTTTTTGTCATTTCATTGACAAAACGATTATCTATCTTAACTATCAACATAATAGTGGAGGATGAAAATAATTGTTAGTTGCAGCGCAAGTTTGTTGTCTACAAGGTATTAAGCTGTACCCTCTTCATTATCTGATATTTCAACGCGGTCTCACGGCAGTTCGTTAAATTGTCACATTATTTTTAATCTATTGATTCGCTTCAGTCAGAGTTGAAAGTCTTCTTCTGGTAACAAAATTACACATTAAAGAATTTGAGGGAGAACTCAGTAATAATAGAACTGTAAAACAGAAATTGAAAAGTAATTCATAATTGAGGTCCTCCATGGATGGCGGTTGTGTCCTGGTTTTCACCACTCTCTGTTGAAGCCTTACAGTTGAGGGCAGTTCAGCTGCCGAACCAGGCGGTGACGCAGCCAGTCTGAATTCTCTCGGTGGTGCAACCTGTAGTAGAAGTTGCCTGGAGTCCATGTTGAACCTCCTCAGCCTGCGGTCTTTGTGATGGTGTCAGCGTGGTGAGTCTAGGTAGGGTCCTCGCTGATGTGAAACCCAGAGGAACCTGAAGCTGCTGACTCTCTCCACTTTAGTCCCATTGATGGTGATTGGGGCGTGTCCTTTAATGTTGATCAATGAGATTTTGTTGTGTTCCAAGATCTCTGCAATTACTTTAATGACGAAAACATAATCACATAATCGCAACTGGGAGAAAGCCTAACATGTCCCTCCCCTTTCGCTGTCTTTGCTATCTTTTTGAAACAACATCTTTGCTACATACAGGGATTAGCACCGCCTAGGCAGAGAGTTTTTTTTTCCCTATCCCAGAATAGCTAAGGGGTGCAGCCAGACTATGGTCTGGCAATGGGAGACTAAGTATGCGACAAGCTTATCAAATCAACGTCACACAGCGTCTAAAAACCCTCCCACTACACTTTTCCGACTTTTGCAATTAGGGGGGCTGCGTCCGACAATGTTTGCACATTCACTTTACACAGCGATTAGTCAGGTGTGTGAAGGTGTAAATGTAAGCACGGTTGAACTTCTCTCTCTGTCTCTCTTTTTTACTCTTCACACAACTACTTCCGTCAGTTTAGGGTGTACAAC